>NW_010199514.1:0-4603 GCF_000695765.1 Mesitornis unicolor
ATCAACACTCCCTTCCAACTTAGTGTCATCTAGAAGAAGGGTATTTTCAGTATCAGCTTATATAGCTCCATTTTCAAGATGTAAACCAGAGCTATATTCCAGCTGTGAAGCTGTATGCACCTTCAATAACTATCACTAAAGACCAGATTATTTTTTTTATTCTCACAGTATCCATAAAGCTAGGTTCAAATCTACTTCTCACGCTCAGTTTGTAAGTAAATGAAGCAGAGTATGTCTGACACTGTCTGATGTGGGGAGGTATGTACGTCTCTGTTTCTAAAGTTTTCCATAGAATAAGTATTTTTTTTCTTTTTTTCTTCTGCTCCACTTCTGATTCTATTGTAGGTAGGATGCTTTCAGGATTCTTCAGCTTTCAAGGGCACATTTTCTTTTGATAGGACTAGAGGAAAGGGACACATGTTGCAGCAAGAAATATTTAAATCAGGTAACAGGAGGAAAATAATTCATCATGAGATAGTCAGACTCTGGAACGAGCTACCCAGAGAGCCTGTGAAATCTCCAGTTCCGGAGATATTCAGAGTGGACAAGGCTCTGAGCAGTCTGATCCAAGTAGTTCTTGCTTCAATTGGAGGGCTGGACCAGATGACCCATGGAAGTCCCTTTCAACCTAAATTATTCTAGTTTTTTATGACTCATACCATCTTTATCCAGCCCTGAGTTTAGTAGGAGAATGTTGTTGCCTCCCTTCCCTGAGCCAGGTATGCAGGTCTTTCTTGCATAGTGGCCTGGTAGCCAGCTACTTAAACAAAGTCCTTTCTAGGGCTGTGAAATACAGAACGGAGTACCTATATGACAAGCCACTCCAGATGACACCTTAAGCCTCATCAACTACTAAATTATCTAGAAGACACAATCTTTACTTAACAGCCACCACTGCTTTGAAAGCAATCTCTTTCCTGCTGTGATTGCAGCTGACCATTACATAGTAAGCAGCAAGAATAAACGCTGCCAGCGATGTTCTGCTAAATCAACATAATCTTACCTACTAGCTCATTAATTGGTGTGAAAATTAAATGGCAATTGCCTAAATAAATAAAAAGTATTCCTGGAAAGTCATGTCACTCTAAAGAGTTGTACCCTCACATTTGTGTCCACAAGCATCTGGAAGGCTCTGTTACTTAGGATAACATTGGTAGCTGAAGTTACAAAATGCAGCTGAACTTCCTCATCCACTTGAGGTATTTCAAAGTGAGAATTCTTCTCCCTCTTTGTCATTCTATCCCATATTTCAAGGTGCAAACACAAATCAATTGTGTTCAGTAGTACGACTGTATCCTTAAGCAAGTGGATTATACCACTCCATTAAAAGTAAGGTAGAAGTATTAATATTTTCCAATTACCCACCACCAAAACTACATGTACTATAGTTGTTCAATTTCTTTCCAAAAAGTAGAATCACTACAGCCTTGAAAGCTGCATATTAGGATTTTTCTTTATGACAGAAATATGCTCTGCACTGTAGTCTCTTGTAAGTTCTTATTGATACTTTCTTGGGAGATGGGATTTGAAACAAGCTTAGATTGTGAGATATTGCAAGATTGTACAAAAGCACTTTTGTGGGAAAAAAAGATTATTTAAACTTTTATCTGTGGACAGCTAGAAGACATAACAGCCTGGTTTTGCAGTCTTTATTATGGTACTCTAATTTTTTCCTGGTGGAAACATTGGAAGACAAAAAAAAAATAAATCTGAATCATTATTTTCAGGGTTGCATATTACTAGCAATGAGGCAGTCAGAGCAAACTCTGCCAGTATCTTCTTACCAATAAATGCCAGTTTGAAACAATTATGTGAGTTGGAGAGGATGGAGTAGGTGCTTTGCTTCAGTTACCTTTCTCCCTGAATGCTGCTTAATGCATGTAGATAAAATGCACTTAGCCTTCACCTGGTACCGTACTTTCTCTATAGGGTAAAGCATAAGCTTTAGTTCCATTCCAGGGTGCTAGGTGGCACGAAGCAAGATAAAATAAGAGCCCTACCTCCATGTTGTATCTTTTGAGTATCAGAGGATATTGTCAAGAGGAGCTGTAGGCTTCAAAATTAATTAATTAGGTGTTATTTCAGCTCAGCACCCAGGAAGACCCAGTGTCCTGGTACTGTTGTAATGTTGGAGATCCCTAGTCTGAAATTTAAATAGCAACAAGGCAGCACGTAGCCAAAGAATTGAGTTTCTGCTGAGTGAAGATAAACTTCATTTTACTGCCCTGCATCAAATTTTAAAGTATTTTGCTAAACCAGTCACATGCTATGAGGCAATGCTGCATTGAGAAGAAGAGGAAAATCCATTTAGAAAGCACATAATGAGGTAAGCTTTCTGGTGGTGTACATTGCTGAGGAATAGAAAATTGTCAAGATATAAAACATTCATGAGACATACGAATGATAAGGTTCTTGTTCAAGACTATAAAATCAGTGTTTCTATTCTGAACTCTATTTTTGGAAGTTGTTTCTTGTTTCTGAGAAACTGCTTTGTGCTGGAATGTGGCAATAAAGATGTCAGTCCTGGAGAAGGATCTTCTTACTCTTCTGGTTGTGGTTCCTTATAGAGAAATGTAAGGATTTATTATCTGAAAACCCATTCTAATGCTCTTGGCCAAATAATAAGTGATCAGTTTCTGATTATATTAGTACGTTACCCAACTGTCTACCAGCAGGAAATTGCGTTTAGGAAGAAGTATGTATGGGAATATCACCCAGCATGATATGACCGTCAGTGTCAGTCGACTCTGTGGCTCCAGTCTTAGAAGCCAGAGGGTCTTTGAGTCTCAGCAGCACCTAGGCTCCTACGTTGGTCCAGTGCAAATGGGGCCTGGAAATCAATGGCCCTTCATGGACATCAGCAGTTTTAAAGCTGTTGGTGGCATTTTGGCTGATCTCAGGGAAACCCATGTAGAAGGAGATGCCTCTCTGCGGGCTGATGGACAGAGCCTGCATAGCCCCTATCACTTCTGAAAATGCAGCAAACCCACTCACGGTCATTTAGGACCAGACTTTTTTTTTTTCTTAAAGCATTTAAGGTGTTTTAATGTGGGAAATGAAGCTCCAAAGACCTAGTGATAAGCTCTCCAGATGCAACATTAGTTTGTCGAGTACCTGTAAAATCAGGCCTCTTGGCAACAAGCAAAGTCTAAGTAAGTTTCTAATTTGGGTCATGCACACTGCGACAGGAGTCAGGTGTGTCTGGAGTGTGTGCTCCTCTTTGGGACAACATCTCCAGTGGCAGCTGAGGACACTTGGCTTTACAGAGAAAGGTGTGGCCTGACCCCCCCAAAATTTCCCTCTACTTTTTGAATCGCAAAGGAAATGTGTTGCTAACACAAGGAAGCTTTGGCACATGTGTGTCAGTGCCAACCTGATGGCAGGGAGCTGACAGGGCAGCAGTGAGGAGTAAAGGTGTCTGACAGAGCCACTGCAATTGAGAGCCTGAGCATAACTCTGATGCAGATGTCATCTCTGAGTCTGTCCCAGAGGCAACACTGAAGAAATCTGTGTACATTCTTTACCTTGGCAGGTCACGTACATTTATTCTTATGAAAGTCTATTGTGCAGATATTAATATTTGCAGCTCCCTTTAATTTCTGTTGTAATTATGCACTTTATTACATTAGAGTGACCTGAAACTGTGTCCTACTCTCATAGATCCCATTTGCACAGCTTGCACTGTAGGTTTAATTTCACAGTTTTTAGTTTCCCAGCTTAAAAATATGAACAATTTATGGAGCAAAATTAACAGTTTATTAGAAATATCACTCACTGCAAAAGTCCCAAGGGTAATTCACAGCTCTATAAAAGGTCATGATATAAATAATTGCTTGATGAATATGGACCATGTCTGTTTGTCATTAAACACCAGCAGAGAGCTAATGCACTTTAATAGTCCTGCTAACTGTTATCTGACAGGCATAGAAATCACAACCAAATACAACAATTAAGCTGAACAATTGCTCCTTTTTTTTTTCTTTACACAAGAGGCAAAATAATGACATATGTTGTTTTCTTCACACTTCAGTAGTGGTCATGACTTATACCCCTATAAAATATTGTAACCAATAGCTTAAATATTTCAATGCTATTTCACTGTTTATCAAACAAAATGTTGGATTAATTCTACCATTTTACATGTTGAAAGGCTGCACTTACAGTGTGCAAACTCACTGTGTGCAACAGTGAAAACTGTTATTTCCCTTCCTATTTGTAGGGAACATATTCAAGGTCCCTGGTGTAGTCACTGTATTCATAATCTATACATAGTGCCGCCCTGATCCAAATTTACACTGCTAGGGTCTTGTGATCCACACACATCTGTGTAGCTCTCCACATAGGATTGGAATATATAGATTTAAATGTTTTGCAAAGCCAAGCAGCATTCTAGTGAAGCTTCTCTAATAAATGCAATTATTTTTGTTTTCATTAAGGGATTCTTGCATTCAGTTGTGACTGAACCCAGTTACATCACATGTACTTTTGCCAATGAGGATGAGACCACGGACTGTTGTGGTTGGGAATGGATGCAGAAATTATAAAGGATATTGATAGAGATGGATTTCCCCTTCCAAAATGTCTGGGTTTCTTCCAGATGAAT
>NW_010199514.1:4634-41503 GCF_000695765.1 Mesitornis unicolor
GGCCAAAGGAGCTAAAAGGAAATCTGCTCCCACACTCCCACTTGACCAATAGCATCCATCCCAACCTCCTGGGATACTTAATTTACCTCCTCCCAGCTGCCCTTAGAGAGGCCTCTCTACACACCACAGATCCCTTTGGGTCTTTTCCAGCACCCCTTCATCCCATCACCTCCACTAAACATCCTGAAAGATCCAGTGCCTTTCAGGTCTCTCTGTTAGTAGGTCCCTTATAAAATGGGCCCTATCATATGTGGTTAAGTTGCTTTATGTTAAGAACGTCTCACAGATGAGCTGGATACTTCAGCTGACCTGTGTAAGAAAATGAGTTAGAAGGTAATCTAGTTGTGTAACAAATTATTTAGGCCAAGAGAAAATAAGTGACGCTGTGGTTCAGCATAAGGAAATAAGGCTCTAAGATGCGGTAATTTCATCAGTCATGGTCAACTCCTCAGACCACTTTTAGCACCTAAATCTGATGGTGAATTGACCCCTAAGGTATTAAGAGGACAGCACTCGTAGAAAAAATGTGAGAGAATTCACAAATCTGTATTCAGGTCAGGATCTGACACATGTGCAAGAGGCCGCATACTGATAGAGACAAAATAAAATCACTCATTAACTGATTGCTGTCCATACAGGGCAGTAAGTAATCCAGGAGTACCATGGAAGAAATAGTACATGACCTTATAAATAAATGCTGTATCATGTGGGGTATGCACAAGAGCATACTAAAATGAAGTATCATGGGCATGTCCTTGGTTTTGGAGTTTATTGCACTTTGCAATGTTGTCAGAGTTTGCCCAATGCAGTTTCTTGGCTACTGCGTGACAGGTGTCTTAGGTGAATGCTTTAAAGTAAATAAATTTAATAAAGAAACTACTGATAGGAAATAAGAACAGTAATGGCAGGGAGTTAATCTTTGTTCTGATGAGATGGGATTGCATTAGCAATCTGAATTAACATCAGGTAGAACATATTCTTATTTTCAGAGGCAAGACAGGACCTATGGTGTCATGACAAATAATTATGCATGAGAAATTATGACCTGGTTGCAGAATCTGGTTGCTCCACCATTCTCACTCAAACAAGATGAGCAGTTAACAGGAAAGAGAGACTTATGCTTTTAATGAAAGGATTTGTTTGACATTTCTTTTCCCTGGACCTACCCTGGAAAGTGAGCCTTGCACAGTGAGGCATGAGCAGCCTCCCAAGAGGAAAGGCAAGTCAAGCTTCTCCAGTGGGTTAAGAAGTTCCTGCCCTTTCAGTTACTTCCGTACTTCTCGACTGTAAGAACTCATCAAGTCAGCAGGATATTTTAAAAAATGCTCTGACACCAAGCTGTAAGGGATTGCGTGTGCACAGCACATCTGCACCTGCAGCTTACCTCTGTGAAGTGGTCAGCAGGGACTTGCAATAGGGCTGTTGATGAATCCCGTACAAAGAGATTGCTTCCTGTGAACATGTGTCAGGGCACCTGATTTTCATAAGCAGGGGAAACTTACCTCTTGTTTCTCCCTATAAGCTCCCTGGAGTCTTGCACAGCTCAGAAATACCAGGCTGGCATCTCTAACCTTGACTAATCAGTCTTAACTGGATGGTTTACAGAAATTTAGTTGCATACCTATGCAAGCTGTGGAATTAAAAATCTGCCAGGGACAACATATAGGCACTGTGGTCACCCAAGTATATTCCCTGGCATGAGCTGCTTGAAACAGCAAAGTCAAGTCTCTAGATGCTGTTGCCTTCAGTTGAGCTTAACAGAGCAAAGAAGGAAGCTCAGGTTGAAACAGAATCAGTCAGAAGTCTTAGGCCAGGTTATCCAACATCACTGGTATAAACACAAGCTAAATACTTTGGTAGACATATCTGGTGCACCAGCAAGTGGCATTGCCCATATCTGCTTGCTCAAAGTGTATGAAGAAGCAGGGACTAAACAGCCTCATTTTCTTCAGTCTTTCCTCATAGCATAGGTCATGCTTTCTAGACTTCTTTTCATCCTCACCATTCTCCTCCTATCCCTCTCCAGTTGGCCAGTACACAGCTACTGCTTCCCAAAACTGGACCCTTATTAGTACCAAGTACAGACAGAAGTTTCTTCATCTGGCTCAGGTACACCAGGGTGCTGTTTGCCTATTTTGCAACCATGTGATACTCTTGACTCACAATCAGTTTGTGACTCAGTGTAAAGCTCAGTGCTTTTCTGCAGTAGTGCTGTGTAGCCAGGCATTTTCCAGCCTGCATTTGGAGAAACAAATGTAGAGCTTTGCATGTTTTTATTGAATTTTTGCCTATTACTTTCAGACCATTTTTCTAATTTGTCAAGAATGTTCTGAATTCTAGTTCTGTCCTCCTACATGCTTGTAGCCTTTCCAGCACTGGTGTTGCTTGAAAATTTAATAAAATATACTTGTTAATTCATCATCTGAGTCATTAATGAAAATATTGAATAATACTGGATAGAGGACAAATCCCTGGACAGTCTTGCTTGATACATCCTTCAGTGTTGATTGTGAACTATGGGTAGTTATTACTTAAGTATGGGTTTCCCAGCCAGTTATATACTGCTGATGATACCTCCAGCTAGTATACATTTCACTCACTCGTTTACGAGCCTGTTGTATAGGTCAGTGGAGAGAAGTTAGTGATGCTGAAGGTACTAAGGGGATGACAGTGAGTGCCTCCCTCCAATTCACACGGCTTGTTACCTTGTCAGTGGAGGAAATAAGCTTTCCATTATTTATCCTTGACAAATCCATGTTGGCTGTCATTTATCTCCTTTAGATGGTTACAAGTTGCTTGATTATTTTCTCCAGATTTGGCAGAGGAAATCAAGATAAGCTGACTAGTCAATAATTTTTTGTCCCTCTCTTTCTCCCCTTTTCAGAGATAAGAAGAGCATTAACCCTCCTCTTCTGCAAAATCTTTTCTACTATCCTAAGCTCTCTGAATTTCTCTAACAGCTCTGAGGCTGCTCTGGCTTGGCCCTGGTGGGTTGCTTTGCAGAGTGACTTCCCAGCACAGTTTGTGGCTGCGGCCATCGGTTCCTGCCCCATTGCCTCCCCTCCGCCAGGCACGGCCGAGCTCGAAGCTGGACCAGGGACTGTGACTGGGCTGAAAACCAGCCTTTTCTTTCATGGGGACACAGCAGCAGGAGTGGCTGGCCTCAAGGTTGAAGGCAGCTGGCAGGGGACCATGAACATCTGACCTGACTTGAGCGATGCCCCCTCAACTGAGTGGTGTGACCGGAGCCCAATACCCCACTGGGTATTTCTGAACCATCAGGTCCGAGAAGCTCTAACTTGCATGAACACTGGCAACCTGCCTGTTCCCTGCTGCAACCTGATTTCTTATTTTCAGCTGCTGGTGTTAATTACATCAACTACCTGAACCCAGGTGGCCCTTTTAGTGACAACTGATAATACTTTTCACAATGTAATCAGTAGATAATTTTCCTGCCCCATTACAAGTCTGGACGACTCTTGCCTTAGTCATTTCAATATTATTAAAGTATTAATATAACCTGTTTACCTGTGTCCCTGAGGATCTGTATCTCTGCTCCTAAGCTTTTATAGCTGTGTCCCTGTACAATTATCCTTTGTACTTGCTCATAATAATGTGAGGTTTCTGGGGTCTTCCTTCCTCCCCTCGAGATGGCAGAAGAGCTTGTGGCTGGTGGTGCTGGTCTGTGACTGTGCTTCTCAGCCTACTCTGCCAGAAGGGAGTTTGCACTTCTGTCCTTCATGTAGCTCCTTCAAGGAGATGCCAAGTCCTGAGAGCTCATTTCCTTCCAAGACATCCAGTAAGATTTTACTTACCTGCAACAGGTTTTTACTCCTGTGAAACCCATTCTCTTTATAATGCCAGTTTCTCTCTTTCCTTTTGCAGTAGCTGTCAGCCCTCTCACACTGCATGTTGCCCTTTGCCTTCACATTTTCATCCAGCTCCTCCTGCCTTGAACCGATGCCTGAACACTTAACTGTGTGCTACTGATGGAGTTGGACAAGGTGCTAACATGCAAGGAAGTGTTTTCAAGAGAAAAATAAAAAAAAGAAGAACTAGCTGAGATATAGCCAGGGAGAGACATTTTTGTGCCTCTGAAATGGAGTCAGAGATTATTTTAGCCTACAACTGAATAAGCAGATTAGCCTCCAGGAGAGCCAGATGAAGGCAGATGCACCAGAGAACTTCAAGTAGATTTCTCCTGGGTTTCATCTTAATGCATTGAAACTCAGCCATTGCCGATAAATTAAATAGGGAAGGTAAGGCTCCTACAACTTTAATTCATCCCACCATTTCTCACGTTATGTTATAAATATTGATGTGTTTAATTCTGAACAAGTTTTCACAACTGTCCCCAAAGCCAAGGTTGGTTTTCGTTGAATTCTTACAGTTAAAGCTGGGAGTACAATTGCCAATAGCGGAATGCTTTGCTTGTGGGGCTAAATGACAGATTTGTAGCTTACAGTAAAACTGCCTGCAGGTTTATTACTGTGCTGTCATGCATTTCAAAAACTACAGTAGAGTGAACCTGAACAATGCCCTAGACACTATTTGCCATATTTACCTGACGATAAATGTCAGGTCTCTGTTGAGTCTCAGCAGTGGAGCAGATAATGGCAAGTAAAAGGGCTTGGATGAAACAGCATCACCAGCAAGCTGACTCTGTGTGACCCGTCACATTTTTTCTTAATAAGAAAAGATTGTGTGTGACTTCTGCAATCACTCCTATGAGAAGGGCTAAAGGAAAACATTTTCCTTCCATTCTTGTCTATCCAGGATCTTCAGGAGAGCTACCAGGATGGGCCCTGTTTGTTTTTGCCTTCTATGCTTGAAGACTCAAGAGTCATTGTTCAATTCTGTCTGTCAGTGATGGCTCCATGGATGTTCACCAGGATTTTGCTGATGGTTTCAGATGGGCTGTATTTTCATTATTTTTTGTGCCAAGGAACATTAACACTTCTAAGCAAACAGCACGTGTAAGGGCTGTCCTTTAAAAACAGTAACAAAAGCAAAATCTCTTAGTATCAGGACACTCACAGTGGAATGACCACAGTTAACAACCCTGTGAATCTTTTCAACAGCAACTCAAATGATCTGAGCATAGACTAGCTCTCATGTTCAGCTGTGGAGAGCTGACCCAAGATACCAGATACCAGCAAATTCAGAAAAAATAAAGTGCTCCCTTTGCAGAACATCTGCTATTGAAAGAGAGTGCGATGTCCTTATCAGTATCTTGGTTCTCAGGCAATGAACCCTAACAATTTTTTATATTTGTGTTATTTGCATGCCTATCACACATACACAGATGCAACATCCTAGAATCATTGGTGCAAAGTTTCTCAGAGTGTTTCAAAAGCATTGGCAATCTCCAATATGCAAAGTAGTTCTCTAGCATGATAACTATTATGAAGTATTAAATCAAATATTTAAGATTTATATTGCTAAAGCACCCTCTAGTGGGACAATAACAGAAGAGTTGGTTTTTGCATAGACATAATACCCTCTCTGCGTATTAAAGAACAGCCAACTAAAAGGCCAGGTACTAGTCAGGATAGGCAAACACACTGGAGCTTTAGTGTAGTTAGTCAGTGGTTTGCTGTTCATGCAACATGTAGCATTCACTGTAGTTCACTGGCCACATCCAGCTGAGTTTGGAATATCTCCACAGCAGACATGGTACAACCAGAATTTGACCATCATTGTGGTAAAAAAAGAAAAAAAATCCTAAATAGAATTTCCCTTGTTGCAGCTTCTCTCTGTTGCCTGCCAGTCTACAGCCAGGCATCTCTAAATATTCCCCATAGTTCCTCAGGGTCTTTACAATGTTATCCTCTTAAAATACTGAAATAAAATAATCGGTCACCTCTGGATACTGTTTGTTTGTAAATGCCTTCCTAAATGACAGTGAATTGCTGGAGAGAAAGCATGATACTCTTAAATACAGTACTCCTGGCACAATGAGGCAGATTAATTTCTGGTGTCATGCTGGGACCCTTGTTCTGCAAGAAGTTCATCCTGCCAAGTTATTTCCAATAAAGTTAAGGGTATGTACTAAAAAGTCTAAGACATAAGCTTGCAGAACTGCTTGTGAAACCTGGACCAAAAATCATAACTGCAAAATTTTGATGTAATACTTTACAACTCCGTGATTAGTCTTGTCATTTATCATGTGAAAGAGGAAAAAAATCTTAAATTTCATTTTAAAACAACACAAGTATTGCTAAGAATTGGCTAAGCTTTACTGAAGCTGGGGAATACAGCAGGCACATTTCCACTGAGATTGCATGTAAAGAAGCCAGTGAGTGCCTTCCTCAAAGCAGGTAGCTGAAACAACAGATATCACCCTCCAGAACATAGGCACATGGCAGAACTTGGGTGTATAAACACTCACATGTAGCTGGAGAGGACTCTAGGTTGATGCTGTCAGGCAGTGGGGATAGAACAGTGTTTGCTGAAAATGTGTCACCACTGCATGTTGGTGACAAACAGCAGCAGGAGGCCCATGCTGAAGTGCCCCTCCTTGCTACCCCCTTGAAGGGAAGGACATTTTGCAGGTGATTTGTAAAGAAATACAACGGCTTCAAAGACACTCACTCACTTTATTTTTGTTTTTAAAGGCAGCAGCTGTGGGGTCCTGACTGAGGCCAACCACTTGGCTGAAGGCAGGCAGAAGTGGCCACCCCAGGGTGCTCGCACAGCTTTGCGGGTGAGTGCTCCATACAGAGCACTGACTTCCCGTCAGCAGTACCATACCCAACGACTTTAAATAATTAATGTTTTTTTGAGGGGATGGAGGAAGGAGATGGTTATGATCAAAAGCAGAAATTATCTGAGACATGTGAGCTAGGTCTGGAGAACCAAGTCACCAAAGAGGGTGGCAGACCCCTAGCTGGTGGTGATCCCTGCTTGCTGCCTGGTCCTACATGTTACCTGGCTGCAGCAAACAGGTGAAAAAGAGGCAGGATTACCTGGCCCTACAGATGTTAATCCGAACCGGCCAAATTATTTTTCCAGGCCTTCAAAAGATTTCCCGGCACTCTAGCTTTATCTGGTCTCTTACCACAGAGAGAAAAGGGACAAATGGTTGTTTCCTTCTTTCCCTTAAATGGCTGGTGGCACTCCCCACAGTGTGTGGAGGGAGACGCACACCATAGTGTTGGGTGTATTTTTGGTTAAAAAGTTGGCTGGCTACATCACAAAACGATTTTCAGGGCACAGCTTTCTATATTTTTGGGAAATTGACAGCATCGAGATCTGCTGTTTTCTTTTACTTCTCTAAGGCCAGGCTTTGAAGCTGCTGAGATCTCAATAGGCATTGTGGATCCCAGGGGGATCCCCAGATCTAGCTGGGATCACAGTCTGTCCCTGAGGACACAGCACCAATCCCTGTCCCTCTGCAGCTCTATTCTCACGTGGTGCACATCTGCTGCCTCCCCTGCGCTGCCCGTGGCCACTACCTGCCAGTCCAAGCAGGATGTGTAGAGGGAGGATTAGGCAAGAAGTAATGATAGTTCTTTCAAACTGGCTGGATAAAATTAGATGCGTATAATCAGTGGTCAGGTGGCTAAAGGAAAGGAGATTTGTTTGTGAGTGGTCAGCAGCTGCTGAAATCCAAACTCATGGCCTCAGTGTTTGCCTGTTTGCCTTCAGGCAAGGAATTCCGCATGAAAACGCTCACAAGGGCCAGACACAAGGACTGAGCCTCTCCTGGAGCTGAGATCCCTCCTGTGCTTTCCATTTCCTTCTGCCACTGCCACCCTTCCTAGCTATGCATTTCTGTGATCTTGCTTGGCAGGAAGGCCAGAGTCTCTGCAGGAAGTCAGCTGCCAGGGACATTAATTTTTTCCAATTAGTGGAAAACAGAGGGTGTCACCTCTACCCATGTTTTAAAAACAGCGTCATGGAAGAAACCCATAGAGGACATTTGATATCCTAGTCAGTATGTCACTGTTGGAAGCCAGCAGTGCTCTCCGGTGTGCAACAGAAGACCCTTCTTCCTCTAGAGTTTTTTGGGAAAACCCTAGCAATGATGCTTCAGGAAAAACAGGTAGGGCAGCATGTGGGCCCTGAAATGTGACTGCCTTTGGCCCTCCTCGTTCAGAAGCAGTGATGCATTGAGCACCATTTGCAGCTGAACAGTCAACCCTGTGGGCTTGCTGCCCCAAGGAACTACCCCAGGTGCTCCAAGAGCCATCAGACCCGTACTCCAAATGCTCACAACTGATGGTAAAAGAAGATCTGGGGAAGCCCATGAAACCATGACAGGTCCCAAGGCACAGAAGACTCCCTTTTTCTTCTCTACTGAATTTCAACAGCCCTTCCCCAGTTTTTCCTCTGATTCTAGCTCTCCACCTTGTCACATTTCTGTTGCACAATTTGGCTTTTGATATGTTCCCTTTCAAAGCAGCAGTTTGGAACTGGAATTAAAGAAGGTGGCAAAAAGACTTAATCAGAGACTTGGCTTTATATACAAGTACTTAATTTATTTCACTGTTTTATTTCTTTTCTATGGCTGCACTGCTGAGGATGCAGAACTGCAGCATGTAGGACTGTTGTTAATTCTACATATCACTATAACTTATTAACCTTGAAACATGGAGAAATGAAATTGAACCTTACTTTAGCATTTATAGCAACATTTGATCAAACGTGGTTTAAGCCCATATACAATTTCTGACACTAGAGGGAGTACATAATTTATTTTATGAAAATAAAAAACAAGCCTTGCTTTTTAAATAGAAAATACATCAAAGGGAGAAAAGCAAAAATACTCAAGGAGAACTTCATTCTTTCACTTCAAGTTATACTTAAAAAAAAAAGCTGAGAAGCTGTCTTATGCGCTACCCTTATCTAGATAGGTTATACAACTGGTGTCTGTAAAAGCCAGTGTGGGGCATACAACCAACCAACCTGTGTTCAGTTTATGTGTGTGTGTTTGCGTGTGTCTATCGAGTCTGAACACATGGGGTGAGTAAGCAGCCTACGGGATAACATACACAGGCATCTGTGCCCACAGGTTTCTATCTCTGGTGCTGCTATACTCCCACTGTCCCCCACAACCACCACAGTGTCTGAATAGCTGTGATCTCTCCACCATGTTTGTCCTCACAGCTTGCTTCTGAGGTAGGGAAGAAGCACTATCCTTTTTTATGGCTGGAAAATCAAGGTGTGGAGAGGATGAAAGATGCACCCACAGCTCGGCAGGAGCCTGTGGCAGAAGAGTAAGACTGTGCCCTGTCTGTGCTTCCTCACAATTCCTCTCTGAGTACAGCAGGTTGTTAAGCTACAAGGTGTCCTTGCATGCTTGTTTTATTTCCAAACCACAGGTACAAAGGTTGTCCAGTGCCTCCTGTGCTGTGTTTTTTTGTGTAATTAGCTGGACGTGTCACCGTGACTCTGTGACCTTTTCTCCAGCACCAATATGTAGGAGGTGAATCAGGCTCAGGCCGAGGTGAAGACAATGCCCTTTGCAGGGCAATGTGGGGAGAAAGCAGCTCCCTCGACCCCGTGGGGTGAGAGGCCACGCAGCACAGCCCCCACCGCCTCTCTGACAGGCTCTCACGTAGGCTGAAGCAGGTCGTCTCATCCTCCTGTTAAAATATTCATAAAGTTGCAAGAAAAATAGAAATGCAGTTGTCCAGGACAACCTGAATGGTTTTGCAGCCCAAGCATCTTGATTTTCACCTGGTCTGACTCGCAGCATGCAGCTGAGTTTGTTGCATGCTTATCTCCATTACAATGTAATTATCTGATACAGAGATCTCCTAAAAGAAGTCTCTTTATCACAGGGAGGATTTCTTTTCAACGATGGAAACAAAGACAATCCTGAAAATGCTATCACTTTGTTATCACTGTATCTGCCAACAGCTTCTGAGACTCAGTTCTTCCACCGAGGCCTCCTTCAGCCTATCTGTAGCTGCAGTTATTAACACAACAAGTAACTTAAGCAACTCATCCCATTAGGCAATATTACACAGTGAAATTCCACTGCTTTTAAAATAAGTTTTAGTATCTTTGGTGAAGGATTTGGTTTGTTACTCAAGGGTTTTGCGGACAGAAATTCAAGCCAAGTGTAAAAATACTGTAATGTTAGTGGGTGGATCTTGTCTCCTGCCACCCACAGACACCAAATGCTAAAGCCATGCCAATGAAAGACTGTCTGTCATGCTGTAGTCCATGCACAAATGCAGGTTCAGGCTAAGAGAGCTCAATGAATTAAAAAAAAAAAAGAAATAAATCTTCCTCCCTCTCTTCCCATTGCTCCTTCAGACCAGGCAGCAATCCCCTCCTCCTTAACAGGTGGTCCCTCAGCCTCCAGGTCTTCCTGAGAGGCAAACCTCAGCATCTCTCCAATTCTAGGAAGGACCCTATTTGTGCTTGAAATTTAAGGAGCTGGGCCTCATTCCCACCAATGTTTTCTAGCACCTGGGCAATGATTTGTTACTAAGAAGACAAGGCTGTCCCTTGGGACTCTAAAGAATCCACACAATGCAGCGCAGCTGCATTTGAAGGCTTTTTTTCTTTGCATGCACAAAATCTACAGTGAGCTTTGGATGTATAAGAAAAGGAAGATCTAAGCTATGCAGGGGGCACCTATGGTTAAGCACCAGGACTTTCCTGACTCTTTCACTCAGATATGAAATATTTCTTTTCCTTTCAACTGCTACTGATTGAAAATATGTGGTTTTTTCCTCCCTCCTGTGCACAGATTCAGAAAAAACAACAAAATCATAAACAGGTGATCAAATACACTATTCAGTGTCTACCCGAACACCAGAGTGCATTAAATCTTTCACTTCACCTATGTCAAAATTTCATGTGGAACAGAAACTGAACAGACTCCTCTCGAAAGATTGTACTCAAAGGCTTGACATCTCTTTGTTTCCCTCGTGCTTCCATCCCCTTCTGCAACATGACAGGAGGTTTGACATAAATGAGGAGGTAGACCTGGTGTGTAACTCCTTGATGTTCTTATTTCACCTGGGTAGCAAGCGCCTTTCTGCAGCACCTTTAGAGACATAACTGCTTTCTGTCCTAAGAGACGTGACTGCCTTCTGTCCCATGAGACATGACCAGGAGAGAAGAGTACATGCAGGGTAATGGACTATTTTGTTTAAATTTTGTTTTGTGAATATTCATCTATTTTGGGGGATGCAAATCACATGTCCCTTCAGAGCAGCCAATCATTCTCCAGCAATTTCATACTTGGTGCATTCTTTTTAAAGGAGAAAAGTTAAACAGTCCACTAGTATGTTTCCTTCTTATTGCAAGTGCATAAAGGAGAACTGAAATTAGAAGGGGTTGACAGCATCCTTTTTCCTTCTTTGGTTTTCAGTTTTACAAAATGAAGCACAAAAACCAGTAAGGGAGGTGAGAAGCTAAGGAAAAGTGAGAAAGGAGGGTGGCACCACTGGCACAAGACTTCAGTGACCTGCCCTGCCCAAGGAAACCACTGAGACCCAGGACCATGAAAGAATTGAGACAGTTTCCTCCTCACTTGACTCAGCTTTCGCTGCATCTTAACACCCAAGCCTTGAAACACCTCAGTCTCTCATCTGCCAAACAGGGGAAATATCTCTACATGCTGTAAGGACAGACTTATTAAAAGATTGTGAGACGCTTGTGTCAAACAGTGTAGGACAGGTCACAGAAACAAAATCGAAATCTTATTAAAAAGAGAGGCAGTGGAGGAAGGGAGGAATGAAAAAAAAAAACCAGCAAAGGAGGGGGAATGAAAGGCTACAGCTTGTTTCAGAAAAAGAAAAAAAGATGGACCAAATAAAAGCCTGGGAAGAGCACAAGCCTCAGGGACATAGTGATACATTTTTATGTAAAACTACATGTGCAGAACATCATAATGCAAAATACAGCAGCACTGTCAGGGAACCTGGCTGCTTGGGAAGCAGAGGCTGAGCAACCTTGCAGCAGGGAAACAGCCCCAGTGTCCTGCATTCATTAGTCAAAGGCAGAGATGTTCATTTTTACATGGGTTTAGTACCACATAAGCAGTCTTTCACATGGCTTGATGCATTAAATATGTGACTAGGAATATGCACAAGTTTGGTGGGCTGTCACTGTGGCCCACCTTTGCTGTGCCCACAATGGCACATTCATAGCCCTCAGCCAGGAATCCCATACAAGTGCACTGCACCTTCCAGCTTTTCCTTACTGCAGCAGCTCCTCCCGGTGAAGGAATGACACAGCCCATCTTCCCTCTGTGCAAATTCATCTGTCTATAGATACTGATGTATCTATGTATCTATATCTATCTCTCATGGCTCCTGGTTATATTAATTTCGTGTAGATTCTTGGGTTCTGTGTTTTATTCTGCTGTTTAAATTGGTCTTTTGACTGGCTGTATCTTGTATTACAAGTGTGCACTGAGTTCTGAAAAAAATCAATAAATTCAGATGGAGGGATGTAAGCACGCTCTAGTCTGTGCCACCTAGCCCAAACAAAGCTGCCAACCCTGCCAGCAGACTGCAATGTTAGAACTTGGGTAAATAAGATATTTAACTTTTACTTTTTTCTCAAGATATCTCATAGGGAAATGATATAAAATATCCAAAGGTATTCAACAGGGACTGATTCCAGCCAGTTGTGGTTCTTGTTCTCATCATGGAAAATCCAACCACTAAGCAATTTTGGATTTGTCGCTGAATTGAGCAGTCATGAAAAGGTTGAACAGGTGAGAGTATCAAGCCAGACCAACTGTGAGAAATGTGTAACACTAACTCCTTTCCTGCATCCCTGCTAAGCCAGTGCTGCTTGGCTAAGTTGCAACGTGCTTGCTAGCCTTGTTGGTACCTCTTCGGTAGAAGAGTACAAGCAGATTTTTAGCGCCTGGGGCACGTAGCATTTAGATTGAAAGAGGAGAAAGCGACTTACCTTTGCCCAATATTCTCACATGGTAAAACTCCACTGACCTTGACTGAATCTTTTGTTTGCCTGGAGCACTCTGAATTCAGGTGGACTTTGGCTGCATGATGAGCATGGGATAGTCACCATCATGGTTAAAATGAAACTCCTGAATGAAGGCAAAGGGAACATCTTTACCTGTAACTGGATCCTGCAAATCAGTCTCTCAAATCAAACTTGGTATCTTTTCTCCCAGGCTTTCAGGCAAGATCATCTCAGGTGGAAAAAATCCTCTTCCTGGTCATGGGCTGCTTTTCATACAGGGCCCAGAAGGACTTTTTGCTCCAGATGCAAAAATCAATGCAGATCTTTTCCTGATATGAATGCAAAATAAAGCCAACATATCCAGTGATGTATGGAAATCTGTTTTGTAGAAACCCAATTTACAGATAAGAATTTCATTTCCTGTAGTCAGGAACTATTCAATAGGAAATGGGGGTGAAAGAAATGGAAAGAATTAAAATAATTGCATTTAGCTATTTTATTCCTCTCCAGATACCCCATTATCTCATCTCTTGCATTTCTAATAAGCAGTGATCAGGCACCTAGTTTGCCCATGGCTGATACTCTATGGAAGAATTTAAACTAATGGATAATATAGCAAATCTTCTATAATAAAGTCTTTAAAAATGCGATTCAGTGTGTTTGGCCATAAAACACATTCTGTTTTTACAGAAAGAGGTGATGAAAAAATGTGCTTCACGTCAGCATTAACCACCTGATAAGTGGGCTTCTGTGGGCAAAAATCAGCCCACCTAAGCTTTCAGCCAAAGCCTTTTTCTTGAAAGCTAACATTTCTGAGCTGCCCTTCTGGCAGAAGGAACATAAGAGCCTGAAGTACCCAGGAGTTTCATTGAGAAAGGAAAGCAAGAGCAAAACCTGGCAGACATTGCAGCAAACAGAACCACAAATGGCAGGATCGCTCCTGGTGCCTGTCTTCGTTTGGCAGAAGGGGTGTAAAAGCCTGAAGTATGTGGGAGCTTCAACAAGGGGAAAAGCAAGATCAACACTTGGAAAGTACTGCTGTGTAACGGCGAATGGAGCAGTGAATGGCAAGATCCCTCTTGGTGCTATTTGCTTTTCAAGGAAAGAGAAGAATGAGCATGCTTCACCCTTCAAAAGAGCAATTTTCTTCCCAACATTTTAGAACTATGCATGCACTCTTAAGGAAGGGGAACAAGAGGAACATTAAACCTAGAGAATGATTTAAGAAAGACATAACCTTCAGAAGGATGATTTTGTCCTTATGTTTATAACATGCTTTTAAATGTAAGAATGGTTAATGAGAAGTTCTTGCTTCTCACTTTACAAAAAGAAGTAAATGAGCCATACAGTGGAAAAAACCTCAGGAAGTGATGATACTTGTAGTCAGAGCAACCTACAACCTGTTAAACTTGCATGAGCTAAAAATCATAGCTTTTCCCCATCATTTGAAGGAAAGGGGCAATTTGGTACTGAAAGACTGATCAGAGAATACATTTGGTATGTGACTTATTTTCTGTGAGAAATCTTAACTATTCAACCAAACAGAAAGAAAAAGAGAAGTGAGTATTTTGTGGTTTTGAGATGCTCAGAGCGAAATGAAATATCTAACATTTCCATTAAGAGCATATCTTCTTTCACAAAAATAATATATTTGTTTCAGTTTAAAAAAAATATCCCTTGATATTAAAATACAGCCCCTTTAACAGCACCACCACTGCCTGCAGAGTCCATAGTCTCGGCAAAGGAGAGAGTGAAAGAAATACCTATCCAGAAGACTACCTTCAACCCTAAGAACAAGAAGGACTCCCCTTCCTCTGCCAGATTTCTGGGAATAATGAAGGTATAAAGCTCCCTCTGATGGATTAGGCAGGGAGGGATAGGAAGCTGCTATGGGCTCACAGAAGTTAATTCTGTTGTCACAAAGCCACTTACTCAGCCCACTTGATTACTAATGTGAGAGGCGAAGACTGCCGCAGAAAGGAGCTCAAGGATACTCAGCTCGGGAGTTGGCTGCCACAGTGGTTATTATTTAGCCTTTTTCAGGATGATTGCAGTTGATCACCTGCCCACAAATGTGAGGGAACGTAAATCTGGAATTTGTGAATTCATCTGTTGTGTTTTGACAGGAGAGAGGCTTTTGGCAGCCGGTTAGTGGAAATAAACTCTCTCTCCAGGGCTCAGAGCCATGTTGCAACTGCTGGAGCATATTTATGCCCTCTCTTCCACTCTTTTCGGAGAGGCTGTAGTTCAACCAGCTGCAGGGCTCTAAATCGGAAGTGTTGTTTTAGCAAGAGGGAAAAGTCCTTCAGCCTGAGAGATGGAGCTGCCAGATAATTGTGAAAAGTTTGCTGTCTGGCTTTGGACACAGACTCTTTTCAGGAGACTGTAGACACAAAACCTCAGTAACTGACTTTTGATCAGGTCTGATCTCTGATGCCGTCAGTTTTGTTTCACGCATGAGAAGATTTCATCCTTCTGGAGAAAAAAAAACCAACATAAAAAACAAAGTACTTTTCAGTTTAATTAAATCTATGATTACTGAACTACATCCTTAGTACTGCAGAGCGTTACCGCTGATGAGGGAACATGAAAAGCTTGCCAAGCTTAGGTCAATTAGATAAGTACTCCAAGCACTGCTGCTAATCTGAACCACTTTATGACTAGTTTTAACCTCTTAAGACTGAAGATGAAGCTCAGGATTTCATACGAACAGGTGGTCCCATGTGAGTTCCCATACTTTTTGCTTCTAGGAAGAATGGAAATTCCAGGCGAACTGGTCTTGCACATTTCAGTATCTGTTTCCACTGAAAAATTAATAATATATATTTTTTTTTTAAAGAAAGAAACAGTTTGGCTCCATTTAAGTTTAAGTTTTAAATAAATCTCTGTAGGGTGTGGAACAATAATGTCCTCAGGACTTGTTATAATAAGATATAAGATAGTGCCAATAAAGGACTTCAAGTATTCAAACTCCACTCTCTATAAGCCTAAAGAGAAACAGAGTAGAAAGGTGGAGCAGATTCAAAAGGCTAAGCCTGGAACTGGTCTGAGCTGACCTTAAAAGAGCAAAGATGCATTGATCTAAAGATAATTTCTAACTATAGACTTTGAGTAGTTGATCTGGGCCCCATAAAGAGAACTAAGCCTGTATGCCAAACATTTTCTGTTGCTGCTTTAAATCTTCTGATGGGACGAGCACCCCATGGATTGGGTTGTAACTGGTCGGCTGGCTTTCCAGGCTTAGTACTCGCCAGCAGCCTCTGGGTGAGGCCAGTATAGCTTGCTGCATGGTAAGGAAAGGTTTTTTGTACTTGACAACAGTATGTTATTTCTGGGTTTTATTACATGTTTATCTGCCAGGCTAAGCAACCTTTGGGTGGACTCATCAGGTCCCTGGGTAGGAAGGACCGCCCTGCGCTCCCAGGCAGGCTGTTTGCTGCTGGCAGAAGAGAGGAACCCCAGGCCATCACCCATCTGGGGGAGGATGCCTGCAGATCACAGCATGAGGCATGGGACTGTGGAAGAGAAAGGCTGAGGAAGCGCATAGGCAGTGTTCTCTGGGCAGGATTTATTTCAGTATTTTGGCAGCGCTGTGGAGCAGCTGCCCCCTTCTTTTTGTGCTGCTTGCCCAGCACATCCCCATCTCTCACTCCCTGTGACTCCACATCAAGAGCCGTCATTGCCACATGATGGTTGGAGGGATGGGCAGGGATGGAGGTGCAGTTGTGGGAGCATGTGTGTGTGGTGCAGGGTACGCTCCTCCTGGTGTGGGATACCTCACAGGAAAGCCCAGCATAGGATGGGCCCAAACACTCCATATGTGTGTGTAGCTGATAGCATGAAAGCATACAAATGACTGCACCCAGACAAACCAGAGGCTGAGCTGGCCCAGGACCCTCTCTCTAACAGTGGCTGTACACGGATGTTGAGTGAAGAATAAGAGCAGGATGAACAGTGAACTTTCTCCAGTTTTGCTGTACCTTTTTTGAGATAAGAAGACCTGAACTGCAGAGACTACTCACAATATGGGTCAGTCATGAGCTTACACACCAGCATAATGTTCTTCCTTCTTTTGTTCCTTTTCTTTTCCTATCCTACTAAGCCCTAATATTTTATTTGAATTTTTTTGACCACTGCTGAGTGCTCTGCTGGCATATTCATGGAGCTGTCAGTTTCCAAGATCTTGCTTCTGAGTGCTAATGGTCAGCTCGCAGCATGTCATTTTAGCTGTGAAGCTATGATTGTTTTTCTCCCCTATGTATCACTTTATATTTATCTACACTGCAACTCCTTTACCATTTTAATGCCTAATCACTAGGTCTTACAAAGCACTACTAAAGTACTACTCACAAAGTCAGCCCTTGTCTTTAACAGCGTAAATATTTTATTGTTATCAACAAACTTTCTCTCCTTTCTGTTCCTTCCCTTTTCCAAGTTGCTTACAAATATCGTGATGGCAAGGGTTGCACTATGCGGCCCTGAGAATTTTTCTAGTTTCCTCTTCTGTTCCCTATCTTTTAAATGTCTTTCTATCATGCAATGACTTTCCTTCTCATTATGTGGCTGCTTGATTCCCTTAAAAGCCTGTAGTGAGGAATCAAGGGAGAAATTTGCTGAAAGCCTTTGGAAATACAAGTAGATGATATCGACTGAATTATCTTATCTGTACGTTCGTTGATCTCATCAAACAACTCCAATACGTACAAATGGCAAAGGTCATGCTGACTCTTCCCAAGTAAATCAAATTTATTGAAGTGTCAGTGAATTCTGTCTTCATTACCTTTTCTACTAATTTGGCTAGTGCCGATTTCAGACTTACAGGTCTGCTCTTTCTCATATCTCCTCTGGAACCTTTCTAAAAAAGTTGGCCTGGCATTTGATATTTGATAACCACTCTTTGGATATCAAGGGAGTTTTTAGTATAGAGTTATAATCTGCTATTAGTCATTTAGTGATTTCATTGTGAGGTACCTCGAGATACCATTTGGGTTTTGGCTACCAGTTGCTGTTCATTTTGTTATAATGTCCCCAGACCTGGTTCCTAATCACAGCTATTTCAGGCAGACTTGTTGATGAGGGTCACCCCATCCCAAAAAAGTTTCTGATATGGGAATCTACTCTTCTATGGTGAAAAAAGTTATGCAAAGGATTCATTTAATTTCTGTAATAGCTTTATCTTCTCTGAGTGCTTTCTTCAGACTCCGGTAATCAACAGACTCCACAGATTTTCTGGCAGACTTCCCGCTCCTGATGTGCAGGAAAAAAGATTTATTGCTAGTTTTGATTCCTTTTGCTAGAAACTCATCAAACTCCTTTTCGGCTGTCTAATTGTTTTTGTACGTGTAATCTTTCAGAGTGCCTGTTACTTTCTAACATTCATTTGGATCCAACTTCAGCTGTTTGAAGGATTTGCAATTATTCTTCTAATAACCTCCCTTATCTTGCTGCCTTGCAAAGCTACCATGTACTGCCCATTTTCAAACCTACTCGATGAATAATGTGCACTGGCCTTGTGCTTTCAGCACAGTGTCCTTTAGCAGACTCCTTGCCTGCAGGAAAAAATTAATTTTCTTTGTTGTCCCATTTGCCCCCTTCAAACAAAATTTGTATTTATATATGATCCTCCTCCAAGCCAATCCCAGAGTTGCCTGTTTTCTGATCAATATCCCTAACCAGTTCCTCCCTGCAATAGTTATTGACTGTTTGATGTTACATCCTTGTGCAATATCTGGCCAATTTGCATGGAAATAATTGAAGTCTGACCTTTGATATTGCCTTTCCTGCCTCTCTGGCATCTCAGAATTGCCCCATTTAGCGCAGCTGCTGCCATAATCCTGGCTGCAGAGGCAGTATTGTACACAGTGTTCTTCCCATTCTACAGTGATAACACTATATTCTCCCTATCTAGGCCTGTAATTTCAATTCACACAGATTTATGTTTCACGCTGAAGTGCTTAATTTGTTAATTTTATTGATGGTCTACTCTAAACTTGCTGAATATTTGGTATTACAGTGTCCCACTTACTGTCGTCTTTGCAGTGTATTTCTGATGTCTGTTATGTTGATGTCTTCACTCAGACTACACATCTTTTTTTTCTTAGCCAGGCACTAAATATTCTGCCTTTCTGCTTCCCTTTCCCTGGTACCAGGAGCAAATCAGAGACAGCTACTGCAAAAATCCTGGTTGTCAGCACCTCACAGCTTCAGCTTCACCTCTAGCACCTTGCACCACCTTTCCTTGTCTTGCCTTCCCTATAGTATTGCTATCCACATAACCACAACCACCTGGTCCTCTCCAGCGCTTCCTAGGAGCTGATCAAGGCCCTTCATGAAGTCATCCTCCTTTCTGCTGGATGCTGTATCCACATGGAGACTGTGGCTCCATTCACTCCAGCATTGCAACATCTACAGAAATACAAGTGGAGCTGAGTGCATCCCACGTTGGAAACTTAGATGCACCTGGGGTGTTTTCAGGAGCACTTCAGTATGGATCTCCGTCAGCGGAGCACCTCTCCGTAAGGACACAACTGAGTAGCTCTGGCCCTTGAGGGATCTATTCAGGTGTGTAAAATTAAGTGGGTGCACAGGAATTCACAGGATTCGGGTCTGGACATGTAAATTTAAGGCAGGGTCTTGCCTTCCTCTCTTCTGTTAATAAAGCAGAACAACACTGACAGCTCAAATAAACATGCGGGATTTTAATAAAATTCACAGTTACAGAGCTGGTTATGAGGCTGCAAGCAAATGCCATGTAAAACTATTAAAATATTTCTCTGATTCAGTATGTTTCCCTCATGCAATTTCCCCTGGCAGAGGGACGGGATGTCTGGGCAGGCTGATCACTACAGAAACATTAGTAAGGATGATTGCTCTATGTAAATTTCATGCAAACTCTGTGTAGACTGATGGGGGAGACGTAAGGAAATAGCAGGCAGTTCTGTAAACATCTTGTGCTTTATCTTATATGGAGCTGCTCATTTTGGTAGCATTTGAAAGCAATATTAAACACAAGTAGGAGGCAAGTTGTTGATACTGAAAGTTGTTGTAATTTGTGTTCATTTAATTAGCTCAGTGTCTATGTTGTTGTCCTGTGTATGCTACCGACCAAGCCGCGTAATCTTCTCCACAGTTGTGCTATGGCACTACTAAGTCCTGTGATGAGATTCTGCAGAAAGCATTAACCTTCTTTGTCTGACCCTGACCCTTTTATTTGTGCTCCCCGCCGGCTTTCATTCATCTCCTCTGCCAGTTCAATTAAGAAAGGAGAAAAAAAGGTGCATTTTCATTGGCTAGTCCACCAGCATATACGTGTCTGACGTGAGATATCTTATAAAGAAATGCTTGTGAATGCAGTGAGAGCTCAAATACTACGAGGTACATTCTAAAGACAGCGTTCAGAGGTTTAGCTGCCTGATTCCCACTGACATTAATGGCAGGCATGAGGCTAAATCATAGTGCATTGCTTTCAAAACTGACCCCAGAAGACATTTCCTGATGGGAAGGGGCACAGCCTAAGAAATAAAAGTTTACAAAACCAGAGAGCTGAAATAATTGGATAAAAACTAAGAGGCAGAGGTGCAAAACTGAACGAGTTATGATTCTGATAAGCTTGCGTGTAAGCAATAAATTGTTAAGACAAGTGGAGAATAGAGAGAGTTTAATCACAGTGGCAACATTTATGTATTTTCATTCAATGGAAAACGTTGTAGGCTTGACTTCATCTTTATTTACCAGATCCCAAGATGCTGATGCCCTATGACAGTGAGCACTGATTGACAGGCTCCAAAGCCGATGAGCTGCAGGGCACACAACTTCCCAGCAGGTGGCTTGGGCAGAGCAAACCAGGCTTGGGCTTTTGGGAAAAAAACGGACTTAAAACAGCTACAAAAAAAAGTATCAGAGAGTTCATTCTTGACTTATTGATGCAATAGATCTCAATTACATTTTAGGGACTGAGGAGTAAGGTGAAAGATCCTTCCTGACCCTAAGCACTGCATCAATATTGCATGACCGTTCGGTCTAAAGTATTATGCTTTTTTTCTGTGTTTTATGATTTTGAGTCATCAGTGTGATGCCAGTTTACATAGCTGAACATCTAGTCCACAAAATTTGGAAGAGGAGTTTGGCCTCCGCTTGGGGATTGGTGAGAAGGAATGGATCCTACGGAGACAGCAGGCAGAGGTGGGCGGATTTTGTGGCATGCAGCTCAGCGAAACGAAAGGCATTAGCACGCACCCGCTGCGGGAGATCGCATGAGCTGACACCGGGGCAGCAGCTAAAGTAGCGGGTTCTTTGAGGCCAACAGTAACATTTTCAAATGCTGTTGTAAATAAGCAGCTCAAGTTTCTCAAGTTCCTTAAGTTCTGCTCCCAAGGCACTTGGAAGGTTTTTAAAATAGTATGCCTTGGGTTTAGGGAGACAAAGCCTGATGGAGGAAAGAGACAGTAAAAACAGGCAGGAGACTGTGTTTTTTAAACAAAGAAACACAAAATCTTTCCTTCCCTCTGTTCATCCCTCACACTTTTCTGAAATACTGGGTTGTTTTTATAAATTGTAATTTACAGCGCGCCACAAGAAGAAATTGCCAGCATAAAATAAGCAAAATCCTAAGACTCAAAATACGAGCGAGTCACCATAAAAGTGATAAAGAGCCAAGGAAAGAAAATCGGTTTTTGGAAAAGGGACAAAAGAATAATGAAGACCAGACCTAGATTGGTAACATTTGTGACACTGGCTTACAATGAAAAAGCATCATCAACTGCATAAAATAGGAAGCCAAGAAGTAAGTAGAGAAGGATATACAGAAGATTACTCAAAACAGCAGTTTCTCTCTTCCAGCCAGAATAACAAATGCGATAGTTCGGCAATCCTGGGTAAGAGCAATGCCTCGTATCTGCACTGAAAGGAAGGCTGCGTGCTGCGAAGTGGGGGAAATGCCAGCTAGACCTTAAAACAAACAGTTGTTGCAGCCTTGAATGGTACGGTCAGGAAAAGGAAGCTGTTTGGTGTGCGTCCTCTTCAGCAAGAGCCTGAGCTGCAGTTTCCCGCTCTCGTTATGTTCTTGGGTGGGAACAAGTGCAGGATTTATCCATGGTTTCACCTGGTACAATAATGGAGCTTCAGGGACAGATTGTTGCTCGCATTTGAAGAAGGGTGTCTCTCATCAACGGAGGGAACGTTCAGTAGAATATAAAAATATCCCTTTAAGCTGCAACCATACAGACATGATCATTATAATTATGGGTAATGAAATGACTGTGGATCCTGATCTATGTTTAGCAGTCAGAATCGGGCCACTAATGTTTTAGACAGAGATAGGATCTAACTTCTCTTCCCACAGTGGCTCCTCATTCCTCTCAACTGAGCAACCACACCATCCATATTCATCTACTATTTGTTTTTCTCCAAAACATTGCCCTTGGTCTTGCTTATTTCCATGTGAAAACTGCTTGTAGTCTGCTAACAGCCCCACAAAATTTCCTACCCTAATTGCAAGTGTGCTCTGGAAAGAAGCTCTGCCACAGCCAATATAAACACAGTCAAGGAAGAGCTGAGAAGCAAAAGTGACGTACCTAAGAAAAAGGGAGACTTTCCTGGTCATAAACTGTTTTTGGAGGCTCTGCTAAATCCAAGAGAGGTGTCTGATTTGACCTCTTATGTTAATAGCCTTAGCATTTCCAGCCTTTTTCTGACACTGCTCTCTGGTGCATCTGCTGTAAGTGGTTATCTATTTAAATGAGCATTTCTTACTTGGAGTGGATTTGGTTTAGTTCTTACAAAAACAAAAAAAGGAGCTCTTTCAGAACAACAAGAAAAAAAACTCAGGAAAAACCTCTGTGTGGCAGAAGTCCCAAAATTCATCTCTGAAAATACACAGAGCTGCACTCTTTTGAAAGTGCCTGTTCTGTGAAATCCTTGGCAGTCCCTGCAGGGCACCAAGTACCCTCAGTTCTCAGGATAGCGCTTGCAATTTAAAGCTGCTCAGGAGGCTGCAGGATCAAGCTACTGGCTGCTAAAAAATATCCCCCGCTTCTTGCCCATGCACGTACCTGACATGCCGATGCTGCAGTCATTAAAGAATTACAGGCTCTCAGAGAAGGCACAATCTTATGTCCTTGGGATTAAATCTAGGGTTCAGCCTTGTTTTCCAAACAGAAAGCTGAAACACCTCTGTAATAAAACAGATTAGGGGAGAAAATATGGAGCTGCTAAAATAAGTGACAACGTAAAGGAAAAACAAAGCATCGCAGAGCTCGCTGGTCATTTTTCTGCTTCTAGCTTCTTCAGTGACACCAGCTGAGGAATTGCATCTGGTGATGACATCTGTGTATGTTCAAAGCTTTTTTATTCCACTGAAGAAAAATTAGCCATATAGTCATTCTGAAAACACTTTCTCATAGAGCACGAAGGAGTTGCTTTGCTTTCTAGGGACAAAGAACTCAATTTTGCAGGGGCTGAGCGACCTCCTTCCTCAATGAGCATACCTGATGCCAGCTGAGGATGCTTAGCACATCACAGAAATGCATTTCACTTCTGAGAAGCGAAATCCTGACTCTTTTGAAGTTAATGGGAGTTTTGCCATCAATCTGGCTAGGATTTCACCTCAGGTCTATAAAATAGATCTGTCTGCTGTCTGCATAGAGATTCTTTGACACTGCTGGCCTTGGCCACTGTTATGGTGTATATAAAACAAGGTGACCACCTTTTGGAGCTTTCCATATTTGATAATGATAACAAGGAACCCTTCTTTTTTCTAGGAGCTTCTACGAAATATAATCCTTGAAAAAGCCTAAGCCCATCTTCCATTCACAACCCTCTTTGAAGTGTGGAAAAATGAGGAGGAGGATGTTTGCCATGGTTTAGGCATCTGCCAGCCTGCTCTGATGTGCCTTGCAGAGTGACTGGCCCAGTAGTAGATGGGAACATATTAATCTGAATATGTATAAACATAAACAATGCTCAGAAGCTACTGCCCAGTTTCATATCCTGCCCTCCCTCCTCCGCATATTGAATTAGTGCATTTATAATAGCATCTCTGTTTATTTAATAAATCTAAATTTCAATTAGAGACCGCTAACAATTAGTCATACAGACTAGATATGACAGATGGGTCTCATCCACGGTTGATTACACTAAAAAATGTTATGTGAGTCTATTTTTAAAATACTATCATCCTAATACCCTTGCTGCATGCAAATAGCTGAGAAGTCCGTAACGAATTAGTGCAAAATTCGGCTTCCTGATAATATTGCAATTCGCACAGAATGTGCAGTTAATATTTTAAAAGAGTTCATTATTGTTTCCTATTATCTTTGGTTCATTACTAAAAATTATGGCAGTGTTTGGGTAAAGAAATGTAGCACAGTGTGATAATTTGGTTAGTCTTATTTCTCTACATGGGCTTGATTTAAAACATCAAAGCAGTAAAATTATCCAAGATAGACAAATACTTCCATGGATCATGGCAAGGGCGTGCCTGAACCACGTAGGGAGTTTTGTATTTGCCTTTGACTCCCTTGGTTGTCTGATATTTTAAAATTCAGCCATGAATGGACAGATACTTAAAAATAATCTCTGCTTATGAAAATGAAGGATCTCTCCTCCCTCCCAGCATGAAATGAGTATGTTGTGTGTGTTGCTGCCTTTGATATACTCATGTGAACTAAATAAATGGAGGATTTTATGTTCCATCAAAATGACTTTAACTAAGATTTAGATATTAAATATATAAACATTCGTATATTTATATATATATATTTTTTATGGCCTTTGAAACTCCCATCTAGTCCAACAGAGTCGGGGAAAATGATCACAAAAATGTTACATAGAGCAGTAGGTTTGAATGGCATTAGACTTCTGGTTTCTATTCTCCTGTCCTTTCAACCCTGTTCACAAATGCTTCTTTTTGTAGCTGGCAGCAAAACTGAATTATAATGCCATGCTACATGGAATGATTCTGACAGAAAGCAATCTTTCTCTAAAAAAAGCGACATTTTTAAAGAGAGATTTATCTGCTTTTCTTGAAACAATTTCAGAAAAAGAAAATCCTGTGTTAAAGAAGACAAAAAGGTTAAGAGAAAATCCTTTTGAGGAACACCACTGAAAAAATCAGGAAAGAGCATATGAGATAACACAAAACTACCCCAGAGAAGCACTGACCTTGAAAGATTCAAACTAAAATAGGGAAAATTAAGGGAAAGGACCATTTTAATCTAAGATGTAAAAATAACCTAATTCAATTGCACTCTGTGTTTCATATTTATAGCACAAAGCTTTGTCCTTTTCATTTATTTGTATCAGTGGCACTAAACCTTTAATATCTGGAGAGCCAGTTTGTCATCTGATAGAGCCTCCGACAGCTATGAAAGATGAAATACATACGGAATACAAATATCAGACCAAAACGTTAGTCTCACAATATATGTGGCACTTCTGCAACTCCAGCGTAACTGAAAGGGCCATAAAGCAACTTAACGGGTCTCCCGAGGAGCTTTTCCATCCCGGCAGGACCCTGGGTGACAGCTCTCGCCACAGAGCAGCCAGGCGAGGAGGAAGCAACACGATGTAAATGCTACTACAGGCCAGTGACCCCTTGCTGTTGCAACAGCCCCTTAGGTTTGACCATAACTGAGGTCATTCCTGAGGCCAGTAACTTTATGGTATCCCTTGAGGACACCAAAAGATAGGAATAAAGAGGTGGTGGAAAGTCTCTCTCTCTTTTCTCTGTCTCACATCTGGTACTGTGCCAAGCACAGCTTAGCTACGGCAGCGGTAACAGGCTAGTATGTGTAACTCTATTCAGAAAAAATCATGGTTGGTAATTCTGTTAAATCACTTTATCCCTGAGTAAAGCAAACATCAGAGCAGATTTTTGTATTCTTATTTTTACAGTTTACTTACTTGGTTGACAAAAAAAATAAAGTTTATATGCCTGTCTGTCCATCTGAGTCAATGTGGGTTTTCATGTTTAAGTTGGCTGCATTCCCTGGAGTAAATGCCATGTTGCCATTAATCACTATGTGATGATGTGCACTAAAACCAGTGTCTGTATATGTGGCAAAAGAAGAGCTGCATACTGCTCTGGAAGTGCAAGCTGAATTAACTCGTTTGCATGGCTCTTTTTTGGGAGGGAAAAAAATGCAGTGTATGAAGGGAGCTGCAGGGGTGTTTCCAGGGCAATGTCTAACCCGTGATTTTCTCCACGTCCCTCGGAAGTGCTTCATTCTGCGTCAAGGGAAGAATCTGTGCTGTTACGTTACTGATTGCAGGTTTTAACAAGTTCAAACTGGGGCTCCATAGGCGAAGGTTAACCCCTTGTAACTGCTGAGGCAGTGCTGGGCTGATTTGGGGTCGCCATGCTTCAGTGAACTGGAGGTCCAGGACTCTACTGAGTCTCTGGTAAATAGCTGTCACCTTGTTCACAAGGCAGAAAACATCTGTCTCTCTGCAAAGGGGATAAAACATCCAGCTAAGGAGTCTGCTACCTGCCGTTCCTCGACACCTCTCGGCCTGCCTGGGTTCTGAGAAGGGCTCATTTTCTGGTCTGAAATGCTATATTCCCCATCCAACCATGAGAAATGCCTGTCCTGCACTCTCCCTGATGACAGACACCATGGGACCAGTTGGCTCTGGCCTGAGGGAAGGCCCTTATGCCTGGAAAGACAGTGAGGTTGGGGTGCCCCATATGCTGTGGGCCCTGCCTCCCTGGGAGGGATCTGGGGTTAGGTGATGCTACAGAAGTGATCTGCGGCAATCCCAGGGGCTCTGGGTTTTGGTGCAGATTTTGGAGCCATTTTGCATTATTCTAGATGTAAAAGTTCCTATTGCCATTCTCCCCTGGAGAGATATGTGCATGTTAAATTAGCAAATCTACAAAACAATGACTTGCATCTAGAAAGTAAGATGATAAAATGATTGAGACGGAAATCATTGTAGTGCTCGTGAGTGGTGCTAAATTGGTTATAACAGATAAAACACTTTCTTCTGCTTGCAGTTATAAGAGAGAGAAAGTAGTACTACATATATGTTTGAAGTCTGAAAAGGTGATGAAACTCAAAGTTTGTTTTCAAGTTCCTATCCAAATACACAGCATGAAAGACGATACAGAACTTCTGCTGCTTTTCGCTGCACACCATTGTTGTTCCTGTGGGCAAGATGCAGCAGATATATGATATTTATCCAAGTCTAAACTATGGACTCTCCCTCAGACTGTACTCTATGGGGCTGCAAGATGGATCTTTTAAGGGATTCTCCTTTCAGGCTTCTCCTCCATCTTTCTAGTCTTCCTCGCAGCACGACCCTGTGGGGAGCACACAGTCCAACTCAGATTTTTTTTATCATGGCAGCTCTGCAGAAGCAAAGAGGAGGCCCCCGGGAGAGTTAATTCTGTGTCAAGCAGCATTAGCTGTAGCTCTGATTTCCAGTCTGAAATCCCTGGGGTCGGCTGAGGACAGTGCTATAGACGGGAGTCAGTCTTCTGATCTGTCCCTCCCACCTCGCCTGATTACCCCAGGCCCACTGAAATTCTTCAGGGCATCACATTTTGTATCCAGCTGATGGAAGGACAGCACTATGGAGGAATTATGGTCCCTGCCGTTGCCCCAGATTATGCCAGGTTTTCATCCCTCCCTCTCAAAATCAGAGGGAATGGTTTGATACTGAGGCATGTAGTACAGTACTTCAGCAAAAAAACTAAAGTATATTTTTCTTCCACATATTTTTTCTACTATTTCTTTGGGTTTTTTGCCATTATTAATATATTGACGTGTGAGCCAATTAGAACAGAAAATTCCTCTCTATAAGGTTTTAAATCTGATACTGTATGAGCAGTAATGTCCCTCCTTCCCCATGAAGCTTCATGTCTGCATTAAAGTTGTTCCTGTGAAGGCAGCAGCTTGGATTTTCTACCGCAACTCTCTCTTCTGTTAACGTAGGCACTTCTAAAGACCTATTCCAGCTGTAAAAAGCCCTGAACTGTGTTTGCTGCAGAAACAGACAGGAATACAGACATTTCTCTTCAGTCCATGCCGGGAAAGCTGGAGGGCTTTCCAAGCCCTTCCTCTGACCCAGCCTCCAAGCATTTTGCCACTTCAAGGGCCTGTAACTCTTGAGGCTCCCACTAGCTGATGACAAAAGACATTTCATGGTCACTTGATAACCTTGTTTATATACATATATACACACACACACACACACATATTACTTTTAGAACTGATTAACAGTTCAAGCTCAATCCAGCATTTCTAACAGCAGCCTCTTATGATTACTCTAACCACCCTGTTAAATCTCAGGCTTTTCTTAAATCCTTGGAACTGACAGCAATCTAATACATAAATATTAACCTCAGGTCACTAGGGCTTAAGTTTTTGCAGTGCACAGGTCTTGCATTAATGCATCGCTAATTTTATTGGAAAATAGCAGCAAAACATAATCTGATTCTGTTTAATTGTAGTTATTATTCCTCTAGTTAGATATGGAACTTTCACAGTACCAAAAATACCATCTCTAACACTACCTTTACTAACGTAAAGTGGAGTGCCCCTCTCTCCTAAAAATATGGTGCCTTGTGTGTGGTAGGAATTTTTCTACAAGTATGTATAATTTTTCTGAGGAAAAAATGTCCACATTCTCTGCCTGTGGAGTCACATTATCAGGGAGCTGCTAATATTTTTCATCTGTTGGTCTGTATCTCCCCATCCTACAGAAATGCAATTTCAATCACTTGTTCCTTCTGTTGTGTCAAGAATAGGCAATGGTTTCAAACATATCGTGACCATGAGATTAAATTCACAAGGTCTTTGAAACGGGATTTACATGCTATCTAGTTCTCATCCTACCTGCTTACCTAGAAACATTTTCTATCTCTCAGGAGAGGAATACAAAAAATGAAGTAATAATTGTGATTCTGATTTAAAAATCAAATTAATTGGGAAATTGCTATTTTTTCATTCCGTCTCAGGTATCTTATTGTGTTGGCCTGGAAGTTTTTAATGTGGTATTTCAAAAAGCCCTTATTTCCTCCTATACTAAAGTCTGTTTCTGAGTAATCTCAGCAATGACCAATTCCATGGAAAAGATTTGTGATCGGCATTGGTGACACAGAGCTTTGTAGTGTTCATTTCTTGTTATCTTCTGGAAACCAACAATTAAGTTGCCCTGGCAATACCCAGGCACTTCTTTTCCGGAGCAGAAAATTGTAATCTTCTCAGGAATTTCTCAGTTTACCTTTCATCAAATGAGAAGGATTTTCACTTTCATTCTCTATTTTAAAATTCACACAGGGTTCATCCTGTAAATGTCAGGTACCCGATAACAAAAGCACATATTTACTCTGAAGCCAGAAGCAGCTGATATTTTACATGGGACTTGGAATCGCGAGAACTCTGTGATTCCTCTTTGACTGAGCTGTAAGTCAACTGGTTATTAGCAATTATATTTGTAAACGTTTGATATCCATAGTTATTTATTTTGATCCTGACTGTGTGTTCATGAGAAGTACCACTGGCAACATTCAGAGATAATGTGTTTTTAAGTTTCCTTTATTCTGGGTGATGAGAAGAGTGTGGCTGAATGTGACTTTTTGGGTAGCATTTTCAGCAGTGCACCAGGTGCCATTCAGCAACTGGCTCGCTCATTGGCTTTCTTTCAAAGTCCTTGCCTGTGCTCTGCTGCTACTATTAGGGTATCATCAACAAACTCAATTAAAACTTCTGATATGATACACTTACACTTCCGTTTCCTCATTAAAATACTTTCCTTGATAGGAATCTAAAGATAAAGGAAACCTGAAAGAGATTTATAGAATTCTTAAGAGGTGTTTTTTTAACATCTCACAGTAATAACTTGTGTACGGATCTCCATTTCTCTTTAGGTAATTGCAGTTTCTTGAACAAAAAAATAATAAATAGAGCATAAATCCACTGTCACTAGAATGAATTTCATTAGCATGCTTCATGTTTACTGAAAATTTGTTTTTCATTAACATTAAAAGATCAAAATTCTCTTGCTTGCTAGAGTTAGGGCCATGTCCTTTGAGGTGCTGATCACCATTTTTGAAGTGCTGAGGGCCCTGACGATCAGAAATTATTCAGCAGTAGAAGCATGCTGCCCACAATACAGTTAGTCTCTTAGTTAAAAAAAAAAAAGCTTTTAAATTAAATGAAGAGCCACCCTCAACTTTCTATCTAGAATTTCACTTGGAGCTTTTAAGGGGTTTCACATTGCTATGAATGTAGCCAAATGACTCTATTGATGAATTTAATTCTATTTATGATTCTTGTACATATAAACTATAAATTAAATTATTTGTATCTTTGTATGCTTTCCAGTATAGGATTATTTCTTTAAACTCCCTGAACTGTCACACCAGGGAATTGGACCAGTCCTGCCAGCTACACAGCGTGCAACACCAGCCTGGTTCAACTGGGAGGCAGCCCAGCTCAGAGAAGACTGTTTAGCAGCAAGCTGCATGGTTCTTTCTCCAGCAAGCAGGGAATCGGCGTGTTTCTAGGCGTGCATTGAAAGAGGCATCTTTCAAACACTGTAATCTGGTGGTGAGATTTAAATATTTAAATATTTATTTAAAACTTTCTGTAATTAGGAAAAAATCACATCTGAAATTCTGTTAGAGGGCTCCTGGGTACCTTTTGCTCTGCAAACTTAAATCATTGCATAAGAGTCCAGGTATGTGATCTGTTCTGTTTCACACAAACCCTGCACAGTGATTTTAACGGCCTTCCTGCAGATCACCAAATCTCTTCACAAAGGCTCAAGAATCAAATGGCATTAAAGATATTTGCCTGCTATTCCCTCACCAGTAGAATAATTTTAATGTTTGTAATGGTTAAATGGGTAAACTTAGTGTTTGCGCTGGGGTTAGGTGGTGAAAGCCAATGATGTCCACAGATTACAAATATGTGTAAATATCCACGTTCGGTATGGATGACAAATGGGGGAATGCTGCAGGAGGCAAATCGAAAGCAGACAAACCCCAGCTATATCAGTGGTGAATCATGACTCCACCGAAGTCAGTAGCAAAACTCCCATTGATCTCCGCAGAGATATCACTTTACTGACCCTGCTGTAATAGCAAATTCATGCAAGCACAGGGAGCAAGTGTTTGAAAAGAACACAGAGTGTCGGGACCATCTCCTGAAACAGGCTGATTAAAATCAGGCAGATCAGAATATTCTCTTCCCCTTGAATCAGTCAGATTTTAATCAGCTGCTTTCAGGAGTTGCTCTGAGGATTTTCTGATACATGCACAAGTGCTTTGCAGACCTGGGCCCCCTGTACCAAGGGTTGTAACACATACCGAGTTTTACAAAGAGGTGGAAGAAACAAACGCATAATACTACTCTTCCTCCGTTGACTTTGGGAAAAGGAGAAATCACAACTTAACGAAAAAAGCTAAAGCACATTTAATATCCCCTTAGCAATGCAGCTGAAAAATGTGACCCTGGCAGCACTTAATGCTTTTCAGCTTTATTTTACTGCTTATTGCTGTGTAAGAATTAAGGCTAACGTAAGTCCATAAACTCAAACAGCACAAACATGTAATTTAAACAGAAAAGTCTATACTAATAAGGCCCCTTTGTTCGTACTAACAAAAAGAGGTACGCAAGGTAGCACGTTTTTAGAAGTTAAGCCAGCCACATCCCCCTTGCTACAAAGTGGATGTGAATCTTTCAAAGGACAGTGGTACAACAAAACAAACAAACAAACAAATATTTGGAAAAGAAACAGAGTGAGCATCCAAAATAAAAAGAGTGCTGGTGTTCTCTACAGGAGCATTTTCACTCTTATCCTTGCTGCATAACCTACCTAAAAGTCTTCAGCTAGCAAACAGTCAGAGCTTTAGAGGGACTTGGATGGCTTAGAGGATTGCTTTTGGGATACAGAAGCTTTCATCTCTACGTCATTGCTTCTGGCTCTCGTCCAAAGTGCGTAGTGATCAAAAGCTGCTGTACGAGGAGCCCTTCAATGCTCTGCATCAAACAGGGGGAGGGTCTCGTGCCTGCCTACCCGCACCCCCAGCCTTCAGCTGAGACCCCCGTCACCCTTTGCTTGTGACACCAGCTCAGGGGCCTCTGAAGGGGCCTGGGGTGCCTGTCCCTGCCACCTCTCCACTAAGGATTTGTGCATCCCCACAGAAGAGAGCTGCACTCACAGGGTTTGTGGCAATGGGGGTACCAGAAGAGGGTGTGTACCACCCCAATTTTATTGCTCCAAGCCCCGGTTTCTGGTAAGGGCATGAGGAAAGAGATCCAGAAACACACATCCGGATGGATGGAGCTTCAAGCAGCAATGTGCAGAAGGCTGTCCTTCCTCTGACCAGTGCAAGCAATACCATCAGTTACACTCCTCATTAGGCAGAATTTGCTAGCAGGGGAGGGAAGGAAGGAGAGGAAACACAAATGTTCTGGTTAATGCTAGCACTAACTGCAATTATGGCTGAATTTCAGGCAGTTCTCAGTAGCAGGGCTCCTGTATGAGATGTTAGGTTTCAGAGGTTAGGAGGTATTTTCTAAATCAGATACAATATTCTTTTTTTCCCTGTGTCATAAAAAGCACTTTGAAAGAGCAGACCTACCTACTACGTTCCTCAAGCTGCATGGAAACATCTTGGTAAAAGAATGCAAAACTGAGGAGGACCAGGCTGGGCTGGAGAAGGAAACTGAGTTTCTCTGATCAAGGGAGAGGTGAAACTCTCGGTGTGGTCACCCAGAAAACTTAACTGCTGGCAACCGTGAAATTGCTGCTCTACCAACAGACATCAGAGACACAAACACAAGGTTTTAAAAGGAGTTACTATTTTAAGTACGAGAAAGTCTTTGAGGAAAAATAAATGAATGTGGGTTGACTGTGCTTCGTAGACCAGATTCTGAGAAAACTTCTTTTTACAACAGAGTCCTGTGCATAAAAAAGAGGAGCTGCCTTCATATCCGCAAAGCTGTAAATCATAATTGTTTACATGGGTTAAAAAATTATGATCTCATGAAATGACAGAAATGTTTGGTATTAATTACCTCATGAAGGAGTTGGAATTTATGCTAATAAATACTATCAGCCAGGTACTAATGCATCTGTTACAGGCTGTCACTCACTAATGTGGATGAACAAGAAGTGGAAGAGAAAAATCACCTGAATTACTGCCACTAAATAGGTAGAAGAGTCCCATGCAGGCCAGTGATTTTTAAGTCTCATAGGGAAATCATATGACTGATGAAACTGATGTATAGGGAGAAGACAGTTCCATCTCCACTAGAAAAGCATGTGAGGACACACCGCCTCTGAGGATTAAGAGATCCAGGAAAACAGAGCAGGAGTTAATCGTAAGCGCTGGAAGGGTAGCAAGCTTAGCTAGCAGGCAGTCATGTGCAAAATAGTCACTTTAAGGTGGTGGCTGCTTTTCTCTTCCAGTCAGAAAATGTAGCATTGTGGGATAGGTTTACATCAAGCATGGAACTAAAACTGGAGCATCTCTGGGGGGCCAGGCAGCTGCAGAAACCCAGCTCCTTTGTTTATATCATTGCTCCTAGTGGAGCTGGCTCAGAGCCTCAGCAATGGGCTTGCGGTGTGCACCTGACTTGCAAGACCATATCATCCACTGCATTTTACCTGTCAAACGGGGCATTTTGCTTTTCTTCCCATGACATTTTAGCTCTGCTAGAAAGGGCAGAGTGGTGGCAAGAACTTGGCTCTTCACCTTTACAAGCCGGTGTGAGCACATAATCATTTGACTCGGGGAGCTGAGACTTTGGGAAAAGCACCAAATGTTTATACGTCCTGATAAAATTGTGAGATTTGGCAGTACTGCTGCTTGGAGTCCCAGGAGTTGGTGGGGAGGGCACACCCAGGTTTTTATTGACGCAGATTAGTGTACTTAAGATGACAAGTCTAATACAACCCCAAATTTGAGCTTCTTACCTGGAACACCCTCAAATGCCTTGTCACACTATGAGGAGGACAGGGTGGCACAGAGCTGCTGTGCCAGCTCCCAGCGGAGTTCCCCTGGGAGACAGCTTTGTGGCAGAGCCAACATACACAGGGCAAGTTACAGGGGTGAAATTGGCTTTGTGGACTTTTTTATTCACCCTGATATCCTCCTTATGGGCTGAAAAGAACATTGCTTTTCAGATACCAGTGGCTTCTGGTGCTTGGGTTAAAATGTCCCTTATGAAAAGAGCAGATGAAAGTGGCTGATTGTCAGCAAATAGTACAGTCATGGATGGGAACTCATCGTGGGGCTGCAGAGAGGCTTTGGGAATGGCTCTGCTCAGGATAAGGCTTTCGGCGGCAGGCCCTGACCAGGGGAGCTTGGGATGTGGAACAGCTTAGCATCAAAGAGCTCCGGTCTGAGTGGAGCTGGATAGCTCTTGAATTATAAATGCATTAAAAATACCAAGCATTTTTTGGAGTCGTATTTCAGAATTTTTTAATCTATCAACAGAGTAAAAAAGGTGAAGAAAAATTTTGTAAGGTGCAGGGTAAAACAGAGCAGAGTAATAAAATATTACTTGTAAATGAGCCCAGTTGGAATGAGAGGCTCTTTATGACAGCTTGCCGAGGCTGCAGTGTTTTGCAAAACTGTGTGATAAACTCCAAATAGCTTCTCTGCAAATCTCTGGAGGGAGAACTGAGCTAAGGCTGGCTGCTGTTGCTGCCACGGCTTTCAATGAATGAGCTCAAAATGGACCCTCTAGTGACAGCTCTGTCAAAGAATAACAATCAGATGCTCTCAAAGACAACAACTTCAACATATATATATTTTTGTAAGTATAAATGGACCTTAATGCGCTGGCTTCAAATGAAACAAAAAGCTCAAAGTTTTTAAGATGCATGGTAGGACTATGAACAAAATAAAACCAAACACAGATAGTACTGCATTTTTTCCCCTATTTAGTTTGCAAAGCACGATTCTCACTAGAATTGAGATGAGAACTGAATAAAAAAATAGGTGGTAGTGGTGGGGGGAAATGACTGGTTCAAGGTACCTCTGCCATCACCTTCAGAAGGGAAATGTCAGGGGAGTCACCATCACCTAACAGTTCAGGTGAACTGACTCCAAGAGGGAGGGCCAGAATGAATTTGCAAACTCACAGCTTTGATAAGCAGCATGAAAACTGTGTTTTAGGGAAGACACTTCAGACTGCAAAAATTAACCACCTAGAAATGGGCTTAATCAGAACCAAATTATTACTTCATGACATTACTGGTTTCTCGACAAACACCAGATTTCAAACCACCAATAAATTTTGCATTTGGAGACTGTATTGTGTCTTCTCTCCTCAGCAGAACAAACCAGGAGTGTTTGCCTCTGAAAAGCACCAGAAGCTTTTCAGCAGTGGCGTGCAGTGCAGGTTAGGTGAATCTTCACACTTACAGCCACATTGGCTAAAATAATGGTTGTGCTGTGAGTTACAGTTGGTATCAGCTGTCTGACTGTCAGGAGGTCTTCCCTGGTGCTGAAGTACCGGGAGCTATTTCACAGCCATCATGCAAGAGTTAACATTTCCGCGGTGGAAGCAAGGTGTCCTTTTTGGATTCTGCTCAGGTGTAGCTGCTTGTGCAGTCTGAAGGAGCTACCGCTATTGCCAAAGGAAAATTAAAACAAATCTGACTTGGCTAATAAAAGGCTATGAGTATTAATGGCTTTTTCTGCAGTTGCCAGGAAGTTTCGGTCTCTGATGTGATGAAGACGGAGTAGGTACAGACTGGTGGTGTCGTGCTATTTTTGAAGTGTTGGTGTGCTAGAAATTGTAGTAATTAGCCCTAGTCTTTTGGCAAACAAATCTGTAGGGAGTGTAAAAGTCACAATAAGAGCATGATTGTTATTTTCAAGAGAGGAAAGGACAATTCTTAGGCATTAAGGCTATTAGTTTGGACAGTTATAAAAACATCACCACTTTATGGACCCGAGTCTCAGAAGTGCTGAACATTCACAGCCCAGTAAAATCAATAGCCTTTACTCAGGATTACTTAAATGTAGAACATAGGAACATTCAGTGCAATTTAATACCAGTTACCTATTAGCTTTTAACGATTGTGTATATTTTGACAAAACTGCTAAGATATGTTGTTACAAATGAGAAATTCTTAACTGTGCCACACAGGGGAAAATAATCCACCTATACAAAGAAAATTGTATTAACACATGGCGCTAAGAGCAAACATATTTACAAACCAAAGCTGCGCAACAAACACATATACCAGATGTTACTGAGATATAGATAGTCTGAATTGCTCAGCTGAAGTAGCTGAAGTTCCTGCAAAAGGATTTTTTAAAAGCATCTATTTCATGATGGATATCCTTTTTCTTGAGCAAGTTGTCATGGAAGTCAGAACACAGCGTTTTGGAAGCTGTCTGTAAGATTCAGTGGTAAGTAAAAGTTAAACAACTTCAGATAATTTTTTCCCTTTTTCTTCCACATTTGTTGGTAAGAAAGGATCTTCAGCCACACTGACGATAACTTGTTATGAGTGGAAATTTTGGAAGAGCCTTCACACTGTCAAATAACCACTTTCATCAAGAGGCAGGATTATCTGTGAAGTGACAGAGGAAGGCCCTCCTTCCCCATTGTTCAGTCCAGAGCCAGTTAGCTGCTTCTCTGGGCTAAAACCCCTTATCTTCTCAGCAAGTCCCATTCTTCACAGTGGTTGAGGTAGTCAGAAGATGAACCCACACCATCTTGTTAATTTGGGGCTGCTGCTGTACTTCCACATTCATTACTTGTCTACAGTTATCTGCAATCTTGTCTTATCCTCTGCCTCCACCTTGGAGGAAGCATTCTGGGTTCCTGATAGGAAAAGCCAAGTATAGAGTCAAGCCCGAGCTTTGCCTTCAGAGTCCATATGGATCCACCAAGCTCAAGCCACTTCACTCTGGAGACTCAACTTTGAAGTTGCAAAGCCATTTGCAGGAGTATTTGGGTTGTCTGTTGTCATGGTTTAGGCCCAGTGCATAA
>NW_010199515.1:0-1984 GCF_000695765.1 Mesitornis unicolor
CAAAAGGATCTTCCTCCGGGGGGTAACCAGCAGCGTATGCCGTTGTTGTTTCTGCCCCTCCCCCTTCTCTGGCTTCTATTACCCCTTCCTGGGCTTTTATAAGTTTATACACGTCTCTTTCTGGGGAAGATTCTTGATTTCCCATAGTTTCCCCACAGCTCACCTCTCTGCTCTGGAGGGATTTCAGACCGGCCGGTTCCTGCTTCCTCACAGCAGCTCATTAACGTTCTGTGGGTACTTGGCGCCCCACGCTCAGCTAGGCGGTTCATAAACCCATCATGTCAGGGTCACCAATTTGCGACTATTGAGAGACGGGACGCAGCTTGATGCAAGCAAAATGTCGGTTTATTGTATGCAGTCGCTTCCTTATATATGCTTACATTGGCTGTATATTTTAAACTGATTGGTTCATTTGCGTGCAGCTGCATTTGATTGGTCAGTGATGCACTGTTACACTAACAAACACCTCTTGCCTTTCAGGCAGAGCCCCTGAGGCCTTTCTCAGCAGGGTGCCTGGAACTTGCTTTTCTCAGGGTTGAAATACCTGTTTTTCAGGTCCTTGTTTACCCCTTTTATGATCATGACTTGAGCAGCACTCAGAGTTCTGCTCCCCAGGCCCTGTCCTACAGTTTTTGTTCAGGAAGAAAGGAAAGACCTGACAACCCTAGAGTTACACAAGCTACAGGTAAGGCAGTCTTAGAAGCAAATATATGCCAGAATTAATCAGAAGATCTTAAAGATAAACCTCTTCAGATTCTCTGTTCTTATTTTTCCTCAAGCACAACCAGCAGTAGAATGATGAACAAATATCCTCTCTGCTTTGAAATGAAGGGGTCTTATCAGTGCTCACCTGTACTCATTAATGCTTTAGATCTCAATGATAGTCACATTTATTTTATCTGATACCAGCTTTTGGATTTTTTTTGTCAATTGTATTGTGCAGATAGCTAAGTGGACAGATGCTGAAGTGCAACATTAACGATATAAAGAGCATTTCTTGTCTAATGCAAGTGGAAACCGACTTCACTCTGAACTATGGACTATGACCAGAACTTGCTCAGGATTCATCCTTCCTCTTTTGTTCCATTTCTACAGAGAAGAATAACTACTATTGCTGGAATGTAGGTAATTAAAACTTATATAAGTGACATATTATTACCATATTTTCTTGGTCATTTTTGCTGTCATTTAATGGTTCTTTTCCTTATAATCGCTTCCATTCTCCCATGTATACAAACAAAAAGTAGTTGCCTTGTGCTAGTATTGAACAAAAGTGCTATAGACAGAAGGATGCGGAGGGGACTTTTGTTGTTCTTTTTGTTGCTTTATTATTAACTAACTTGAAATATCCATGGCCCTTCTGTTGACATGAATAGGTTCTATATACGTGGAAAAAAACCAAAACAACAACAATTACAATTTAATTGTGGTTTTACTATACCTTGAAAAGCATTTTCTGAAATTAAAAGATACTGTAAAGGCCCTAGAGTTAAGTTGGGTTTTTTATTATATTTTTTTTGAAAGACTGCTTATGTTTTCCCTTACTATTAATTTGTATAAAAGGAAAGACACAAGAATGTGGGACACAAAATCTTTAATCTATCAATTTTTCTGAAAGATTTGCAACAGTAGCAGACAACAAAATGTGTTTGAATACAGTTTTCTGCTCAGCAGCAAGAACAAAATTAATGAGATTTCCACACGTCCTGGCTTGTGTAGCATATTTGTTTGAGAAATTGGTTATGCCCAACACAAAAATTATAGTATTAAGAACAGGCTTATTATTAATAACTGTCTTCCTGCTGTAGGAGTACCCATGCCATATTAAACTTAAAATCTAAGTGGCAAGAAGTGACTAGAGCACAAGCATACAGTCCTTTATCTTCTATTTTGTATATGCATGCCAAACTATATACTAATTGTTATGTGTTGGTGAAGTTAGTTGGAAAGTGGTGTCATGGTTTAGGGCTGAGCCGGCCACTAA
>NW_010199516.1:0-9575 GCF_000695765.1 Mesitornis unicolor
CCGAGGTCAGACTGACAGGCCTATAGTTACCTGGATTTTGCTTCAGTCTTTTCCAGTAAGAGCCCTATTCAGGAATCCCAGGCACCTGAGATCAGAGGGAAAGTCTGGAGAAAGATAGATTTACCCTCAGTGGAAGAGGAGAAGATTAGAGACTACTTAATAAATTGGGCATGCATTGAAAGTTGTAGAGATATTCTGAACTTAACTGGACATGATACTGGTAAACCTGATCTAGACGACCCTTCTTGAGCATGGGGTTGGACTAAGTGATCTCAAGAGGTGTCTTCCAATCTAAACAATCCTGATTCCATAATTTTGGCTATAGGTACCAGCTTTCAGGGTTGGTGAAGAGAAAGTCTATGTTTGAACTGAAACTGAACTGCAGTGATGCAAAGAGTTCAGGGCACACACAGAGCCACCTCTTCTAGGCACAAAAGCTAACCTCAGTTTCCTGTACCTGACTTGTTTATTTCTGGCACAGCAGGGGAAGGAAAGTTTCCTCTGGAGAGAATTTAGTGTGAAAAATTAACTGTAAGAGTTCTGACTCCCTTCTGGAAGAAGTCCCTTCTTCTTGTGGCCAGAGGGACTGCCGAGAAAACACACATCTGTATAACCTTGGAGGTTACAGCAGCTGAACAGGGGCTTTTCAGTTGCTCCCTTGGATTTCAGTGTTAAATCTCATCAAGCTCCTCTTCAGGTCCTTTTTTTGGATTTAACCCAGAAAACTCTCTTCAGAGCTTGAATGGTGAATGAGAGAAAATCTTTGAGCATAGTTGTCTCATTAAGCATCAAGCTGCCAGGGTTTAAGTTCAGAAATATTAGTCTGATGTCCTTTCATCTGCATAAATAGATTTTTACAGGACATTTGGCCTTTTTCATTCCCCCAGTTTTCTAATAAAGATTGAACTTCACAGGAATGGAGAAGGGCAGAGAGTCTGACTGAGAGAAAAGAGTAATACTGGGAGAGTAACTCTTCCTCTATAAATTGAATTTCTGACTCAGATTGTTATATATATGATATCAAGAGCAGAATGATTGACATTGTAAAGAGTGAAAAAGACAGAAACACCTCCAGAATACCATAGCATTCACTTGCTATTTTAAATTATATGAACATTCTTGATTTAGTTAAGTAAGAGACATACTTAGATTTAAAAGATATAAACTGAAAATGACCAGAAGTCATAGGTTACATTTTACATCACAATTTTTTTTTCCTGTTTAAAAATATGCTTTTCATTACTGTTACAGCCAGGCATTTCTAATTGGGGGGAAAATAGACAAGAACCGCTTGAACCTGTTCTTTGGGTCTGAGACTTTCCCAAACAAATCTTCAGTGAAATAAGTATCCATCAGCCCAATACTTTTGCAGTCATAATTATCCCACTAGTCCTACATTACGACGGTGCCTTTATTTGGTAGGCAGCTGGATAATTTCAGTGTACATGCTCAAAATCCAGATCTTGTTTTCACTTCCTTTAAAACTGTAACTTAAAAGAACTCAAATTAATTTTAGTTTACCAGTTTCTTTCTCTTTTTGTGGGGTAGGATTTACTTGCCCAGTGACAGTGGTAGAGCTCACTAGAAAGTTCAAGTTCAAAATAGCACTCATAAGTTAGCTGTGAGGAAAAACATGGGGTTGAGGAAAGCATGAGCATTTTAATGGACTTGTTTTTAACCTCTTTGATATAGTAGTCATGGTTTTTTTTTTAAAGAATGATGGTACTTTTATAAATATAATGAACATAATTAAACCAGCCCATGACTTAGGAGAAGAAAGCATATCAGCATTGGTAAATGTATTATTTACTTGATGGGTTGTTGCTGGTTGCCATCCAAGAACCCACACAGCCTCTCATTCTCCCCTCCAACTACCCACCAGCCCTGCATGATGGGGAGAAAGTAGGTAGAACAGGAGCAAGAAAGCTCATGGGTCAAGATGAAGACAGACTCACAGATGACTGTCATGTGCAAAACAGAGTCAGCTTGGGGAATCTGACTTAATTTACTGCCATCATTTCTCATCCTGTTCTTCTACAGCTCCTTCCTTCTTACTTGTTTCCTTTGCTCTGGCATGGGTACTCCACAGGCTGTCCTTTGGGACTTATCCATAGGCCACAGTTCATCTAGGGGTGTTATTAGTTCCACTGTGAATCACCTCCTACTGCTTTGGCTGCATTGTTCTTTTTCCTTTGTGTTTTCTCTTCTTTTCTAAATATGGTTTTGCAGAGATGTCATCAGCTTGGCTGTTAGGCTTACCTGTGACCTGTGGTGTATCCATTGGAAACAGCTGGAAACAGCTCTGTCTGGCCCAAGGCAACCCCTGGCTTCTTCTCACAGAGGCCACTGCTGCAGCCCCCCTTTTGCCAACGCCTTGCCATTTATTCCCAGTGCATTACTGTAATATAAATAAATGCATTTATATAAGTACACATAGAAGATAAATATCTTTTGTGATAATTTCTTTTTCACAATTACATAAAAACCCTTCTAACAGTCTTAAAATGAGATGTAAAGATACATGCCCACTCAGTAACTGATCATTGAGTAACACCCTCAGACTTTAAGAGTCATAAGGGGAGGGAATAGAACAAGATGAAATAAGTAAGAGAAAGGAGAAGGAGTAGGAAGGATATAAGATAACAAAAATGAAAAATTCATAAAAATTTCAAGTTGCAAGTGAACTGTTGCATTTATTCCAAATCTAATGTAAAGAATCTATTTACAAAGGAGCTTTGTATTGCTTCAGTGAAATGCTTCAGAGTAGTGTTAAAACAACACCATAGCATGATGTCTTAGTCCACGAGCAATTTAAATTGGCAGTAGTTTGATGGATCACAAACTAATGCCTGCAGAATTTTCTTGTCCAGTGTCCATTTCTGGCACTGTGAATTGTTGTCTTTCATTTGAAAATCACGGTTCTCATTTATGGCATCATAAAGATTTAAAAGTCAACATGGAAAAGTGTAAAGAATGTCTCTTCACAGCATATTTATTGTCTGACTCAGAACTGTGTCAGAAACAGGGTGGGTTTTGCTTAATTTTGAATCAACAGGGACAAAAAAGTGCCTGCGGGATTTTGTTTGTTCCTTGCAAAACTTAACTTTGTGATCTTCTATTTTAAAATACGGCTGACTGCTTCTTCATTCAGATTTCACCAACCATAATACTCCCTCACTAGCTAAATCTAATTCCAAATGCTAAGTAATAAACCAAGCCCTGCTCAACAATCAGTAAATTGCAATGCAACCATCAACGAATATGGTCCCTACACTTAGTTTCCCCAATGTCTCTCAGCTGTGTAGAGGCTGTCATTATATATAGTGGGAATCTAATTGAACCAATGCATAGTGACGGAAAATTACAGTCCTGATAGTGAAATAAGAACTGACATGATTTTGCAGCAGTACCAGCACCATTCAAATCTCATAATGTTAGAGGAAGGTAATTGCCAGGATTGATGGAGTATGCTTAAATGTATATTGAAACCCCTTTAACTTAGTATATTTGATATCTACTCTTAAAATGGAACTTTTATACTTGGGACCTGTCAAAACTGCTGGCACATTACTCTTAGATAAAATTCTTTTATTCGGTGTCATTGATAACCATCACCACAGGTCTCTGAGCACTCAAAACATTTGGGGATATTTTTCTGAATCTAAGGATTCTTCCAAATTACCACTCTTTTTGTGGTTTTGTACTTATGCTTCCATAGCTCTCCCGAAATATAGGAAGAAGAGAGGTTATTTTTAGATTATCTTACTTACATTTCTTACTTTTGCTAGTGGATATAACTAAAATAAAGAAATAAATGCCTCTGAATGTTTAAAAATCCTTAAGTGTTACTTTGAATTGATTCTTAAACTGGCAGTTCAGCAGATATTCTCAAAATTTCAGTGGATAAAATAAACCCAGTTATACACCTCTACTCTTTGTGTTAAATTTAGTAGTTTAGCATATTCATAGACAGTAGTTTTGCATAATAACAAAATCATTTATAGTCCATATATATGAAATATCTTTAGGATAAGTTGCATTGAGCTTTGGGGTAGGTTTGTTGCAAATCTCTTGCTGGCATAGAGTGGCATAAAAAAGCCCAAGGTTAGATGTGAATGGAGACAGCAAATGGTAGGTAATGGAATAAGCTTTCATTCAAGACCAAAAGTGAGATGGAATTGAGAGAACAAAGTATCAGCAGCATTATAACATTTTTGTAAGTAAGAATGAGAAGTTTTGGGAATACCAAGGTTCATTTCTATTAATCTATAGGAGACTTCATGATACAACTTTTAAGATCTATAAACATTGCCAAACTTAACTCCTAATCCTTTCAAGAGGAACTAGATGTATACATATTCTCCTAAATATCTGTGTATCATGGCCAAGGGGCTTCTGAGGTAGTGAAATACCCATAATGAAGTACTGAGTAAGTTAAGTACCAAACTTTCCTCTGTCTGATGCACAGGCAGAGTCAGGTGTTTCTGAATGATGCCTCAGAGCATCAGCTTGTTAGTGAGGAGCTGCCTAGAGATTCCCAGGAGGAAATGCTTAGAATTGGGGTTAATCTGAAAAGGTCTTGGGCTCCTCTGTCCACTTGAGGTCCAATGTCGACAAATTCTCCTATGTCTTAGAACCTATAAAATACAGAAGAGATCCTAATGTGAGCAAAATACAGTCTCATCTTCTGCATTATTATGGAGAAAGGGGTTCCATATCTCACCTGTATTTTAGATATTCAAACTTACATCCATCCATCCATCCATCCATCTACCTCCCTCCCTTCCTCCCTCCCTCCCTCCATTTGTTGAACAAATGCACTTCCTATCAGACTTCTGCTCTTCCAACAGTCTTGCTGAACGTGTGTCACTTCAGCAAAGAACACATGCTGCCCAGAGAGAGCTGGTGCCTTACAAGGACATCGGAGCATGCCGACACACTGAAGAATGAGACATCAAGCAAGAAAGATACTCTGCATGGCTCAGAGATTAGGATAGTAAGGAAAGTGTCCTGGGTTCTAGTCCTGTGAATATAAATGCATTTTAGATTAAGTACTTCAGTTACTTCTGCACATACTCTATTTAAAGAGTGGTTCAACCCTGATGAGGCCTTAAGCTTCTCCCTTATTTCCCCTTCATTTCAGTTTATTGCTAGACAATGTTCAGGATAGCCTCAGAATCATGGGATCTGAGAGGTTTGCATTCTTTAAAAGGTAAACTCCACAAAATCAGTTGTGAACTATTAAATAAAAATCAACCCTGTGTCATAAGAGAAGCTACACAACAAAACAACCAATTCCACATGATGTACATAAAAACCTCTCAAATATAACCCTCAGCACAGAGTTGTGCAAAGCTGCTCAAAAAGGAAATTCATATATCATGGGAAGCACTTGAACTGTTTAGTGTTTGCTCTTGAATCAAGTTGACGGGATGTCAAAAGAAGGTACTTTGCTTTGCTCCCACCACATGTAGAGCTGGTAATGACTCTTGTGCACTTAAAAAAATAAAATAGAAATCATGTCTTTCCACTACAGTTTCCCCTCATTGTTCTGCTAGTTCTGGACTAATCAGGTCACTGCACAGAATACCACAAAGGCTTTTCTGTCATGCAGCAAGTTAATATGGGTAGAGTAGTAACAACAGCTCCAACATTTACCTCAAACGAACCTATGAAAATGTTCCAGTATTGTGTAACCATTTTAGATTGGCAAAAAAGAAACCAGAATATGAAAATACATATTCTGCCTATTAGCATTTAAGCACAGTAATGATGCTCCAAAGATACAATGGACAAATGTTATGCTAAGCAGTTTCAACTGCATGTTCAAGAACTCATTTGAAAGCCTCTTGTACAGCTGCACAGTTTAGATATGTAATACAATTAAGAACAGCAACTGAAGCTTTAGAATCTGTCTACTAAATTTTACTTTTCAAAATCAAGATGCCATAAAAGTGCTTGAAATCTCAAAATTTTAATATTTTGGCAATTACTAAATCAAAATGACAAATAGCTAAATAGAGCTATTTAAAACTCAACTGACAGCCTAGATTTCAGTCTCATGAAGTCTGAAGATGCAGAAATACTAACGTCATCTGCAGGAATATTAATGAAGGGAATATCAGTGGAGTTTGAGCTAGAGTGCTGGTGCCAGTGACAGAAATGTTTTGGGGTTTCTTTATTGTGGCCATTTCAGAATTAATGTTACTGCAATTGTAATTAACTTAATTTTAAATTTTCTTTTAAAATTTATTTAAGTGAGCATACTCAGCTCTAGAAACTCCCTTACAGCTATACCTTCATCTCTATGATTTCTTAAAAGATGCTTCTAGGTCAGTTTTCTTCATCAGTCTCTACTGCATTAAAAGCAAGTCAGTTCATTGTCTCTACTTCATTTTCACATGTGAAATTTCTATGTACAGTGCTCTATTGATTTTAAGCAGTTTTGCACCTTTGATTGAATTTTCCTTTTATTCATTAGTCAATTTTCTTTCCTCTGTTATTGAGGAACAGTTTTACCTTTCAGAGACAGAAAAAAGAAGAAAGTTGGAATTTTAGGCCTGTCAGAGAAAATGGTTAAACAATTACGTTATCAGACATAAGATGTGTCCACCTTGTGAAATCATTGGTTCTATGTAGTAATAGAACAGCTGACTAGAGCAACACAATTTTCTAAAAAAAAGAAAGGCAATTCCTTCCATATTATTTCCTGTGCTGGCCTTCAGTACAGTTTAAGTTAAGCAGGCAAGACCTATCTGTCCTATACCAATAATATTCTGGGAGGCTTACTGCCTTTCTATAGTTTATGAAATGTCTCCTCCCCATTATATTTGCAAATATTCCTGTTATAGTCTAAGGCACACTCATCATTGTGTAAATAATTTGTAAACCATGTGGAAGAACTTTAGATTAATTTTGTCTCACAAGCTTGTTATTTTCCCTTTTTCTCTTCATTTTCTGCTCAGTATTTTTCTTGATGGCAATTTGTTTTGTAGCTTTTTACTAGTTTGCTTTAATTGTGAAAGTAATGGAACTACACTGAACTGGTTACTAAAGCTTTTCATCTGTCATATCCATTCCTGCAACTTTATCTGTTGAGGTGTCTCTGTTACAGAGCACACTAGCAGCTCATTGTCACCGTCAGGAAAATTAATCTTAGCCTCTAATAAATGAATGCATCTAGCAGCAAACACAAAACTTGGAGAGAATAGTATGGATTGTACAAAGAAAGAGACAAAGACCAGCACCAGGAAGCCCACACAGTTGCAGCATCTTTCTGACGTGTATGCTTAATTTCTGAAATGGTTTATTTGTACAGTAGGATTGATACGAGGCTTGGTTTGGTTCAGCAACGGGTCACAGCTGGGTATCTACACAGCTGAGTATCTCTCACAAGTTACCAGCAGCCTTGTAGTTCCCATTGCTGCCTCCCCATATTTTGTCCATGTTGTCTTTGTTCCTGGTCTGCTACATCCTTAGCTGAATATAGCAGGTGGCTCACACCACTCCATGCCACACCACGCCATGCCACGCCATGCCACGCCACACTACACCATGCCACACTGCCTTGGGGCACACTCCTGCTCAATGACACTGACCCTGTAGGACAGGAACTGGGAAAGAAGAGATTTAACCCCCTCTGCTGATAAAGTCTCACCCATGTTCACGGCAGTTTACTATGGTGAAGGCTTCAGGACTGGCTGATGGCAATCGTTGAAGATTTCAGTTGTCTTCAGATGAAGTTTGCTTATATGTAGTGTTATGTATCTGCTCCTTAGAGGCACCAGTCCAATGAATCTACTCTCAAGGACTTTACAACTAATTACCCATTTCGATGTTACCACACCTACTCAGGAAAAAATCTCAGTTTTGGTATCTATTCAACAAGTGTGTGTTTGTTTGGTTCTAGTAATCCTTCTGAAGTGTCACCCTTACATATGTTATTCTGCTATACCTTAACATAAGCAGTGAGCTTTAATGTATCTATATTTGGCCGCATATCTATTTTAGTACCTTCCACATTGAAGTGCTTTATGATTTCATTGTCAGATTCTAGTACAATGTGAATACATCACTGTAATAATTTTAACTTGCCTTATGTGTTTTTTTGTTCTTTGTCTTAATGGATTTATTTTAAATGTCTTCCAAGTGTGATGATATTTTTTTCTTTTCCCTCACTTTTCTTCCACATTTTTTTTCTACATCCTCTTTGTTTGTTTTTATAATCCCTTTTGTCTTTTTTCTTCCAGATATGTTTGCATTATTCACACAGATTCACTACCTTAAATATCTTTTACCTGCTTATTTAGGAATACTACATTTTGGTACTCTCTGAATGCCTCTTTTTGGTTACTGATATGAATTTTGCTTGTAGTTATGATGTAATATCATTTTCCAATATAACTTTCTTATGCGTTATTGTCCCTTATAGTACTATTTTCTTTAACTTTAATTTTCTTTCAAAATTAGGTTTTCTAAAGAGAAATATTTGTCACTGGGGAATCCTTTAAGTAGTTCTTTGTGATGAAAACTGAAGGTTATACATCAGAGATTAGAGGTAGGCATCTAACGGTTAGTTTATGTGATTAAAGACTCATGTCCATAAACCCAAAGGAGCCCAGGGGAACATGACAGCTGGAGGAACTCCAAAAATCTTGTTAGAGCAAAAGGAGCCCCTGAGGCAGCTCCTCCAAAAGGGATTCCAGGGGATGCTCAGCCCATGGTCCCAGAGTGGCACCCACCAACTTGATCCCTCAGTCAACAAATGTGAGGTGATTACTGTCTTAGGGGAGACAGGAGTCATTACAAAATGTCAGGAAGTACCTTCTGCAATTGTGCAAGATTTATTGTGGGTTGGTCACAGCAGAGAGGGAACAGTCCCAGAGGTTCTGGGAGTGTGTGGAAGATAACTTCCTGACACAGCTGGTGAAGGAAACAACAAGGGAAGGTAGTCCCTGCTGGACCTGCTGTTTGCAAACAGAGAAGGTCTTGTGGGGGTTGTGTTGGTTGGAGGCTGTCTTGGGCACAGTGATCATGAAATGATAGAGTTTTCAGTCCTTGGAGAAGCAAGGAGGGGGGCTAGCAGAACTGCCACTTTGGACTTCTGGCGGGCAGACTGGCCTGTTTAGGGACTTGGTTGGCAGAATTCCGTGGGAAGCAGTTCTGAAAGACAAAGGTGTCCAGGAAGGCTGGACACTCTTCAAGAAAGAACTCTTAAAGGTGCAGGAACAGGCCATCCCCGTGTGTCGGAAATCGAGCTGGTGGGGAAGAAGACCAGCCTGGCTGAACAGAGAGCTCTGTCTGGAGCTCAGGAAAAGGAAGAGAGTTTATGATCTTTGGAAGAAGGGGCAGGCATCTCAGGAGGAGTACAGGGCTACTGTGAGGCTGTGCAGGGAGAAAATTAGAAGGGCCAAAACGCAGTGGAACTTAATCTAGCCAGTGCTGTTAAAGACAATAAAAAGGGTTTCTATAAATACATTGACAACAAAAGGAGTACTAAGGAGAGTCTCCCTCCTCTAGTAAATGTAGGGGGAAGATGTAGTATATGTGTGGGGAAGCATAGTGACCGGGGATGA
>NW_010199517.1:0-8707 GCF_000695765.1 Mesitornis unicolor
TTCCAACTCCTGAGATTGTGTGATTCTGTGAGGACAGTCAAACTCACCTCAATCCCTGGGAAGGTAATGGAGCAAATAACCTTGGAAGCTATTTCTGAAAATATGAAAGACGAGGAGGGAGTAGTCAGTATACATTTTGAAGCAACAATCGGATCTGACGAACCTGATTTTTTTTTTTCTAATGGAATCACTAGCTCAGTGAATGAGGAGAGCACAGTGGATATTTTAATCTTGACAGTAGCAAGGCTTTTGATGCTTTCTCCCGTAACTTTCTCATAGACATATTGATGAAATACAGTCTAGATTAGTGGACAGTAAGATGGATTGAAAACTGGCTGAACTGCCAGGCTCAAAGGGTTATGATCAGCAGCATGAGATCCAGCTGAGACCAGTCACTAATGGTGTATCCCTGGAGTTAATACTGGGGCCAGTCTTGGTGAACATGTTCGTTAGTGACATGGAGCACAGGCCTGAGTGGACTTGAACAGAGAGGAGTGGCTGATACTCCAGATGGTTGTCCCATTCAGAGGGACATCAACAGCCTGGAGAAATGAACTAACTGGAAGCTCATGAAGAGGGGAAGGTCAGAAGTCTTCCATTTGGGAAGGAGTACTCCATGCACCAACACATGCTGAGGGCCTACTAGCTTGAAAGCAGCTCTGCAGACATGGACTCTGCAAAGGAGGGAGTGGACAAGTTGACCATGAGCCAGCAATGTGTCCTTGTGGTAAAGGCAGCCAGCAGTGTCCTGGTTTGTGTTAGGAAGAGTGTTGTCAGCAGGCTGAGAGGTGATTCTTCTTCATTCAGCACTAGTGATGCCACTGAGTGCTGGGACCAGTCCTGGAATCTCCAGTACAAGAGAGACATGAACACACTGGAACAAGTCCATTTAAGGGTTGTGAAGGCAATTAAGGGACTGGAGCATCTCTCCTATAGGACTTTTCAACATGGAGAAAAGAAGGCTCACACCTGAGGCATGAGTAAAGAACGTGGAGACAGACTCTTCTCAGTGGTACCAGCCACAAGTTCAAATACATGAAATATCATTTAGCTATCAGAGAAGAAAAAAAGAAAGGAAAAGAAACCCCACACCTCACATTTTTACTGTGAGGGAGATTAAGCATTGGAACAGGTGGCCAAGGGATGTTGTGGAGTCTCGGTACTTGGATATATTCAAAATCAGATTTCACACAACCCTGAGCAACCTGCTCTAACTGACCCTGGTTGGAGCAGGGTCTTGGACTGGACGATCTCCAGATGTTCCCTCTCACCTTAATGATTCTGTAGTTCTGTGATCAGTTTGGACACCTTTCCAAACATGTGACTAAAGTGCAAAAACCCTTCATTGTTTCATGTGTACACTTGTGGTAGCCCACTGGGGACTTTCATCTGTTTTAGCTATATTACAAGAGTGCACTCACATCCATAACAGAAGAAGATCATGACCTATAGGCCCTGGAGTACTGTAGGAACATGAGTATGCCGCACTGCACCGGAAACATTGGAAACAGCTGACAGAGTAGATTCTTTTAGTTAAAAAGCCTAAGTGATAACTGAGACATTATAATTAGCTATCGATTCAATGCTATATTTGCTGGTAGTGGAACACACAGGAAGAATAACTCTGATTTACAGTAACTTGCCACTGAGGGTTTCAAACTTCCCCCTAATGAGTTCATAATATAACAGCAGAGAAGAGGAAACTCTCCAGGGAGGCTTTCCGTGTTGCAATATTTTTGCATCTTTTCTCCACTCTGACTACGTACAAGTCTGTACTTGCTAACAAAAGAATTAGGTAGATTGAAAATGTATTCACTAGAACCAGGGATGAACAAAAATGGCTGTCTAGTTTGCACAACATTTCCAGTTTTCAGATTTATTTATTTATTTTGCACTGGTTTGAACCAGAAGTCATTAAAAAAAAAGTCCCCAAAAAGAAAATCACACTTCAGAATAACTAACCCATTGACTTTGGCAGCTGCAAAGGAAATCAGAGATGAAGATTCCCTCTCCTGCTCTGAATTAAACAAAGCAGGGACTTGAAGTTTGGTCTCAAAAATCCCAGTCAATGCCTTATGGGCTAATTCAGTGGAATATGTCAAGCAAAAATAAAAAAAAGAATCTATGGAGATAATATAACTTTACTATCCCTTTATAATATCAAGCACTAAAATAAATCAGTGTTCTAAGGTTTACACACTTTACCTTCTCAGAAGACAATAACCATTATAGTTTTTTAACATTTTATGGAAAACAGAAAAATAAGCAAAAAAAAAGAAGTGGAAATCTAAAGGGAGGTATTTCTAGATGTGAGTTTGTTTGTTTTATGAGGGAATCTTCTACCACCAAGCACACTGCACAGGATGATTACAATGTTAACAGCAGTCCTTTTTGGGAAAGCAAGGCATTCTGTGGGTTTAATTAGGTTAATTTTAAGAATAAAAGAGAACAAGACAAAATAAGAAACATCTACAAAATCAAAGAGTTATAACAGAAAATACCTGTTTGTGAACCTTATACCACCATGTTACAGTTATATGATGTATGTTACACATACTCGCACGCACAGCAATATGCCATATCACTGCTGTTTGCATAGACACACCCAGTCTAGCTTTAAACTAACAAGACAGTTGTTGCTGTCAGTGTAATCGCAACAGCTCAGTGAAGCCTGGAAGACCTATCCCAGAAGCTTACTGAAGAGCCTTCTGTAACTCCTACCAAGATCTATGCTTCCAGAACAATAGTAATAACTGTATTTGAAATAGAAATTTTAAAACTAAGCTCATATATTGGCACAAGACATAGTTATTCAATACCACTGAAAAGATATTCTTTAACACAAATCATCCATGCCCAGACAAAGAAAAGGAGCAGACTATAGAGGTGCCAAGGAGGCAGCGAACTTGTGAATTTTTATCACTTTTACCATCACCTAAGAAACACTTATCTGCATTTTTGTTTGAAGGCTCACAATACAATGTTTCAAAAGATGCAGTCTTATCTGGCTAAGAAGTGGTCACAGTGGGGGTCAAGGAGCCTATAAGAGTGAGACTTTCATTTCAGACAACTGAAGCCCATTAGCCAAAACATCCTATAGGATCCCTTCTTACTCTGTCTGGTCAGCCTGTGCCTCTCTCCCACACCCAGGTTAACCAAAGCCCAGAAATATCTTGACATATCCCAGGATGTGGCAGGAGCTATGAAATTCAAGCTCTCCAACCTAGCTTCCCTTCAAAAAGGAGAGGGGTAAATGGACCGACATCTAATTGTTACAACCACCCGTGTTGTTTAATCACCAATTAGACCTCATTTCTCATCTGCTAAACTCAGCCTATTGATTTCCCATCACACGCTGTTCTTGTTTACTGTAAAGATATGCTCCTCCTCTGTGCTCAGAGAAAGCAGCCATGTGTGGGCCCCACTTGTGCCCCACTGCAGCTGAGCACCCAACAGTCCCTTAGCACATGGCTCTGCCCATGCCTCGGTGTTTACCTGAGAAGCAGGACATTTTATTGCAGGCATAGCTGCACAGTAACAGGTCTGAAAGCTTCAGGCTAAAGTTGGCTCAGGGCAAGCATCTAACTATGCAGATACTAGAGTTGAAAGCAGCCCTTGGGTTGTGCCTGCAGAGCTTTCTGTTCACATTACTTTTCTAAATTTTCAGACTTTTCTTAGAATAATTTGACATAACAGCTTGGGATGGCACTTGAGGTGGGTATAGCTACTTAGCCCTTTATATAGGGGCTGTACAGAGGCCTCTGTACAGCATAAGTACCAAACTGAAAGCAGCACTCCTCAGTGACTGGTTGTTAGTGAATCTGGAGTGAATGTGTTTTTAGCACTGCACTATATTAGTATTCCTGATGCTGAGACACCTTCCTGACAAAGTTTTATTAAAATCACTGCTTCCACAAAATATTTCAGCTTCAACAAAAAAATATTCCCTGACAAAAAAAAATACTGCATGCAGTATGCTTCTACTAGCTTCTTAAAATAAGCAAAAGCATTGGTATTAGAAAAAGTGAACTGCAGTCATATGCATGGTAGTGGCAGGAAAAAAAAAAGCAAGGAGTGACAATGTAGCCCACAAATGAAATTCAAAAAAAGGATTGCATTTATTGTCTGGCTATTTTACATGCTAATTAGTATAAACCTATTGTTGCAAGACATCAAGTCATCTCAGCTATGTAATGCACAATTTCCTGTTACAGAGAACTGAGTGGGTCGTTCTTATCTACCTTTTCACAGTTTATATTGCTTATTGATACTATGAAATCATATTTTAAGCAAAAGGATGGTCTGTCATTTTGTGGAAAGAACTGTATGAAACAAAACTATACTTCTGTTAGTTTATCTGCATCTATCAGATTAAACTGATTACTTCTAAGCTTTCCTAAGCTATTTGGAAGGAAAAACTCTGTTAGAATCAGGAGTTATGATTATTATGTCCTTCTAATGTGCTTAAAAAGACAAATTGTTACAGAATTCAAAGATTTTGGCAAACATATATTCCTGGTGGGGGAATGGACATAAACATGGCAGGAAAAGCAGTTTCTCATGCTCAGGAGACACTCTAGAGGGCTGTCCTGGAAACGAACTTTAGTTCTGGATGGGCTTAAGTCAGATAAAACCAGTTGGAAGAATTAAAATAAACAAGAATGTTGGAGAACAGAAATTTCAACAGTTCCTATGAAGAAACAAAAAAAATTGCAAACCTACCATCACAGAAAGCTGTAGAGACAGAGGCTGATTAACGAAAAAATGTAGCATCTGATCCTGTGTTTGGCTAGATGCTGAAAAGCGAAGTCCATTTATTTCAAAGAACAAGACGACAACGATACAATCTGTTTAGAACAAGAATGTAATTTTCAGTTGCATGTCCACTTTCAGCAAGTGCAGTTGCTGGGGGAAAAACAGGAATCGAATCACACTTGCTGCTAAATACATATTTAATTGCTTATGGTTTTTTTATATTTTGTTTTGCACCAGACTGTTTACTTTGCTCATGATGATGTGGAACTAGTGTTGCAGTTTTCTGCTTCCCTTAATCAGTCTTAAAGTGCCCCCTAGTGCTCGTTTAAGGAAAAAGCCCAGCCTAAGAAAACAATGCCAGGGTTGAGCACAGAGACTATTCTGACAGATTTTGTTACACGTAAAAACATTTCATTATCTCTCTCCAGTCGATTTCATAAAATTTTAGTGGCTGAAGTGGATTTTGCACCTCTGTGTGAGAGTGTGCATTAGTAAAAGTGCATCCAGTAAGATCCCAGATTGATGTAACGTAAGAAGTAGCACTAGTCCTTTCTATAGCCTTCTAACCTCCACAGCCCTGACAGAGGAGATCTCCTTATGGAGGCTGGAGCTCGCCGGTATCAGCTCGTTGGTATCAGCTCTCACTCACTAGAACACTTACAGTGCCATCAGCCCAGCACTGCGGATCTGGACCCTGCCCAGGGACCAGCATCAGCCCCACAGAGGACTTCCAGAATCCAGACCTTCTTTCCTCTACTCAGCAAAAAAGGATAAGACCCTATGACTCTGTTTAGATTTAGGAAAAGAAAACTTAAGAAGTGGATTTCCCTCTTCTGAGGCTTTGGAACAGAACATCAGGGCCTGATATCCATCCATAGAGCTACAGCTGGCTGCATCAGAGTAAGTAGCTACAGCAACAGATATTGCTGAAAACTGCAGTTATTTAACCAGATGTAGACATGGCATTTTACATCATTGTAACAGTTTGTGTTTTTCTCAGGGACGAAAAAAATCACCAGTGTTCTGTGACACAGTGAAAGGAAGAGAAAAGAGGAATTATCCCTTTTTTAATCACAAAAATAGAGAGATACGACTTACCCAAAAACTTCTCAAGAACTACATGGAAAATCTGAAATTACCTGAGCTTTTGGTTACCTGACTTTTGCTTGAACCAGACTTCTTCCTCCCTTCCAAAACAGGGTATACCCAAAATGAGCTCTCCTTTTCACTCCCTGATGATCTTAACACTGCAATCACATGAAAGAGCTTGTTCCTCAGACACTTGAATATTACTCCTGATGTACTGGGTTCTACCTGTCTCTTGTGATATGTTGTGATAAGCTAATTTCCTCTGCAGAGCTTTTCTGGAAAGAAATTGTACTGTAGTTTGGAAGTCAAATGGAAACAAACTGTTACAATATTTTCAGCTGCCCAAAAAAAAAAGGGGGGGGAATTAAGAGTTCTTTAGTCATCACTATCACATATAAACCCCAAAATAATTGAAGATCAATAAATTAATCCAGCTGGCAAATCTTGGTGACAAAATGTCCTTCAAATTAGGGCAGTATCATCTGTGGCATAGTTTCAAATTGTTGTCCCCATCCCTCCCCCACAGAAACCACTTCAGTCTTTCCTGTTTAGATAAATAACATTTACACTGATGAGAAGAATATAAACTCCTAGACAGAAAACACTGCACATATGCATCAAGAATATTTTAATTCAGATTTCTCTTCTTTTGAGGATTAAATCAGAGTTCATACTATGATCCTACATTTTGAGGTTTTATTCATTTGTGTCTATACTTAGAGAGCTATTTTGGTTTGACATTATTCCTGCTTGGGTTCTGCTTAAAGATCTTCAACAGCTGTTCCAGATCAGTGTAAGAATTGATTTAACATCCATTTTATCATCGGGAATTAATGAAGAGAAGGAAACATCTGACTTGCTGTGTGGTCCATGGCAAGTGGCTTTGTCTGTCTACTTGAGTTTCTACATCAGTTCTGTCTTCACAGAGACTTATCAGGATTATGTTTTTCATATAGCACTAATCACAAAAAATGCAGAGAAAACCAACGGCATTCTTCTATGTGTCGTTTAGTGATGTATTTACAATTTGTGTAATACAGATTCCAAATATTTTAAAATATCATCAGATCATAGATAATAGGACCCAAAAGACCATTAGTCCACCTGGTCAAACCAAAACAATAAGACTTTGTACTACAAGATTTGAAAACACCCTATCATCCTACAGCAAGATGTACTGTGCAGTAATGAATTAATTTATTTATATTTGCCACAAGCAGCTTATTCTCTCATTCTCTTCCCTGTAACCAAGTTATATATGCAAAATAGGATCTGGTAGGATTGTTTCTTCCCTGCATAAATATATACATGCTGCTGTGTGCTTATATTAGAGAAGTCAAGGTCAAAAAAAGTATACTTTCCATTTGAAGCAGCAACTCCCACTGCAGTTCCTATAGGAGGTTATTAGGAAATAGACCTTAGTTTCATACTGAAGAGCAACACTTACCTGGAGAGCCAAAGTGTCCATGTCCAAAGGGTTTCTTCTAAAACTTGTATTTCATGGAGTGCTGAATGGATCCAGCTTTTAAGTACCTTTAAGGAACAACCCACTGGGGGATTCAAATTGGGTCAAGTAGACTGGGAACAGAGCCACTGAAATGTGTTTTGTAAGACACCTCTGAAGCTATCCAGTCCAGTCTTGCCCTGTGAGTGATCTTATCAGCAGAACTGAATCAGGTCATCCATTGAAAAACCCCAAAGATGATCACCTGCCTGGGTGCTGTACTTCACTCCTGGGAAGAAAGGATGGCTAACCTGACCCTCCCTGTGCAGAAATTTTGGCAATTGCCCTTTGTTACCTCATCTGCACCTTCTGAGGAACGTTTGGTACTCTCATTTTCATAACTCCTTCTCTTAAAGTAGTTGTAGACATCTACTAGATCACTCCTTAGCCTCCTACATGAAGGTAAGCAAGCCCAGCTCCCTCAAAGGACATAAGCCCTGTACTCCATCTTGGTGGTCCACTGACAGACCCTCTCAGAAAGTAAATTCTGTATTTACTGAATTGAAACATGGTGGTGTTCGGAGTTAAAACTTCCTGAGTCATTGGGTTATGTGTTTAAACATGCTGTATTGCTATAGACTCCAAAGCTGTGACTGAGACATCATCTGCTGGACAGGACAGTACAGGAGATGGTAGAGGGTCTTTCAAATGCTATTACAGAAGAACTCACACAGAAAATTTATCCTCCCCACAGAGAATACTGTACTGTGGCCGAAAATACCTCAAAGCATAGTTTAGGTCTACACTAAAACCATTGCATGTGTCTTGCTTATGTTCTGTATAGTTGTGCTTTCAGCACCCGCCACTGGATCATTTTGATGGGAGTCATATCACCTTACATGATTGAACAATGCATTATGTCATCCATTAAATTGCTCATATCTTAGCTCAGCTCTTTCTAGATATTGTCAGATTGCATAATGCCACAGTCAACTACAACATCCTAATGGAACTTCGTAATATCTCCATATAAACTTTAAGTATAACTAGAAGAGCTTTGAACCTCTTGAGAGGATTGAGCTACATGAGAGCTACTATCACTGCTAGTCTTACAGATGGGGAGGAAGCCACGTCCTGCAGTCTGAGGGGATTGAAGAAAGATTTCAAGGCCTTGGGATGGATGGTGAAAGAGTCTGGAGCGCAAGTTATTTTCTCCTCGCTCCTTCCACTTTCAGGTAATGACGTGGGATGGAATAGAAAAATTCAGTCTGTAAACGATTGGCTCCAAGACTGGTGCTATAGGCAGGGCTTTGGATTCTTTGAGAACAACTGGTTTTATAAAGCACCAGTCCAGACAGTGATGGATGGGAAAGGTTTATCTCACGGGAAAAAGGATGCTGGTACAGGAATTAGCAGGGC
>NW_010199518.1:0-17394 GCF_000695765.1 Mesitornis unicolor
GCACCAAAAGACCTTTGTGGTGGTGTGACTTTTCTGGGGAAAAAAATAAAAAGGCAAAGCTTTGCCTTCACTGAATGTTTTGCTGTATTTTATAGCATGTGACTTGAACACTGAGCTACCTAAGGGTTGGGGTTTTTGGTTTTTTTTGTTGGTTTTTTTTTGGTTTGTTGTTTTGTTTTGTTTTTTTCTCTACTTTGGTATTTTACAAGTTCTTCAGCATAGAATAGTCAGCGCAAGATGTCACCTCACAGCCTCTGTGGTACCTTCTGTAGATTTTAAAAATACTGTTCCCTATTAAGTTAGGTAATTAAAGAAAGGAAAAGATTTTTTGCTAACTTTTTGAAGGTGATACTTCCACCTATGATAGGTACATGGTTTTTGTTCTCAGGAAGGCATAATTCCTTACTTTAAAAATAACATTTAAAATACAAAAGTAAAAATTACATTAGTTTTCAAAATAAAACTAAATAAATGAGACTATTTTAATCTTATATTAACACATTTGCAGGGTTCTTTATTTGTGGTGGAGTTTTAAAGGTAGTAAAATTAAGTAACTTTAAAAGAAAATTGTGTGATGATTTATTGTAGGAAAGTAGGTGAAATTCCTCTAGAGATTTTAATATCTTTCACCTGGTATAGAAAAGAAAAGATTCCTTAGCTGGTGACTAATTTGTCACTAGTACCCAGGGGTTCCTTCATTACAATGTAAAGATCTCAGTTTTAAGAGAAACGTACAGTGAAAAAACTGAGTGCAACTTCCTGTTGCAGACACAAAAAGGAGACAAATCTAGGTCTGGAAAGCAGTCGAAGTGGTGTGAAGGTAGGCTCTAAAGCTATCAATCAGGGCAGAATGCTTGGGGAAGGATTTTACCTGCAGGCTTCAGTGGAATTCATTAGGACATGTTCGAGGAAGAAAGTCACTCGATACGACTCCAGAGGAGGAGCTCTGACATGTGGTAATACCCAGGCTGACGCTCAGTTCTCCAAACTGAATGTACTGCATCCTGGTAATTGTGTGAGGAGGAACTGTATTGTTAAAAAAAAAAGTTACGTTCTGCTTACTGATGGCTTTTATGCTTTATCATAGTGTTAGAAGAATTGAGTCCAAGACTTATAGTTAGGTGAAAATATTGACGGGGAATATTTGCAGCTACTGACAGCTCAAACATGACAACAAAGATCATGGTGGCTCTGGCACGGCAGTGTCTTGACAAGTCATTTTTGCCAGCAGAGAACTATCCCAGTATCCAGACACTTGTGCAGTGTCATCACTTTGCCTTTTGCTGCAATAACAAAACTTTGACTCTGCTCCTGTCCTTCCAGTACTGCAGTGCCACAACAGCTCAGTATAAGGAGAGAGCATGAGCCATCGCAATACCAGGAGAGAGTGAAATGAGGATTTCCGTCTGCCTCTCTGAAGAAACCAGTTCTGCACTCATGTTGTATGTGAGTAGGCACAGTAAAACATGAATGTGAATATTGGGTAGAAGACATCTGCATATGACCAGCTTTAGAAATGGAAAGTAGGCGATTGGCAGTGACAGCAAAGCGTTAGCCTGTGGCAGCAAAATATCGGCAAGCAGCCACTGTTGTCTACTGGTGCAAGAATCACAGAAACTGGTCTGGTTTCCACTGGAGGAGTGTATCTCTTGGATGGAGCAGATATCACTATCCTGTGCACCTGCAGCAGCAGCAGCAGTCCAGCTTCTTGAGGGCTTTTTGGTTTGCTTTTCCCCTGCTTTTTAGTACAATTCAAAAAGTCATTCAGGAAGCACATTAGTAGCAGATGTCTATGACAGAAGTAATGATGGAACTGCAGTGATGTTAGAGGTTTGGGAAGTAGTACCCAAACAACGTATGTGTTAGAAACAACATGCGTGACAACTTTGTGGTAAAAGTGTTTATGTAGCAGTGGGACACCCTGGTGTGCTGGTGTGTCATGCAGACTTCAGGTCATGCTAACACAGTTCTCTGGTTCTCACTAGAGAGTAAGATTTCATCTTAGCACTTCTATGGTTAGTTGGAGAAAAGGAAGAGTTTATGTCAGAAGCAGACTATTGGAAAGGAAATTTACTGGTTTTGCTGTGTTTGTTTCAGTTTTAGTGAATTCTTCAGTCAGAGCACTGAGGTGAATAAGAAACATTTTTGAATGTGTGGTGGGTTGACCTTGGCTGGGGGCCAGATGCCCCCTCCTCAGCTCTCCCACTCCCCATCCTCAACAGGTTGAAAGGAGAAAATAAGATGAAAAACCTTTTGAGTCTAGATAAGGACAGGGGGTTTGCTTGCCAATTACCATCACAGGCAAAACAGACTTGACTTGGGTAAAATGAATTTATTGCCGATTAAAATAACATTGGATGCTGAGAAACAAAGGCAAGTACTAAAACACCTCTGTCCACCCCCTTTCCCAGGCTCAGCTTTGCTTCTTCATTCCTGATTCCTCCACCTTCCCCAGAACAGCGTGGGGGCTGAGGAATGGGGGATTGCAGTCTGTATATAACATTTCCTTTCTACCACTCCTTCCTCCTCCTCACACTTCTCCTTTGCTCCAGTGTGGGCTCTCTGTGGGCTGCAGTTCCTGTCAAGAGAACTGGCTCCAGCCTGATCCCTCTAGGAGCTGCAGGGGAAGCTGCCTTTAGTGCCTGGAGCACCTTCTTCCCACCTTTTTCTCAGGCCTCCATGCAGGCCTCACAGGGCTGTTTCTCTCATGTTTTTTCCTTTCTGTCATGCCAAGTTTTGCCCTTTTACAGAGATGCCACTGGCTTCTCTGATGTACTCAACTGTGTCCTGCTGTGGGTCTGTGGCGGAGCCGGCTGGAACCCGCATGGGGCAGCCCCTCACCTCACCTCTCCTCACAGAGGCCCCTGCAGCCTTCCTGCTGGTGCCTGGGTACAGACTCCCGATACAGTATGGCAAAATCAGCACTTCATTAATTCATACCAGACTGTGATCTGGAGTGATTGCACATCCCATCCTGTGGGAATAGCTGCCATTTTTAGAGCGTTTTACAACAGGGAAGGAAAGAGAAGGGCGACATAGAAAATCAGCCTTGCTTATCCTGCATCCCACCTGAGGTAAGAGACGAGTCTGATAATAAGGAGCAGTCCCTGGTTGCTGAAAGCTAAAATTAGCTCCCATCTTTTCAAAAGTCTCTGAGTTGATACTAAAAGGCTATTTGGGCATCTTATGGGTACAAGTCATCCTGCATGGAAAATTGAACTTGTGCTTAACTGATGTGTATTGACTGATTTTTTTTTTTTTAAATAATTTGGTCACACTTTTTATAGTAATACGCTGACTGTTGAAATGCATTGTCGTCTTTTAAATGACTACTTGGACTAGGGCCATGCTTTTTCTGTGTTCAGGATCTTGTACTTGCTAGATCTGTTTTCTTGAGAGTTTGTTTGAGTTTTAAGTTGCTTGTAATTTTGTAACTGCTTTGAAGATGGGAAAGGCTACTGTTGGAAACCTGTCCTTCTTCCCAGAGGTCAAGTCTTTGTATGCATTTGGGGTTTTTTGATGTGTATTCTATTAATAATCATATCAAGAGTGTAGAAACAGGTGAGATGGTCTTGCCATCAATTGATGGCTATCCTCTGATGGTAATCATGTGTCCAGGGCTTAAATTTCCTTCAGATATTGGACTTCAGGTCTTTTCAGGCCATTAACCTGAAGCTTGTATGGCATCGTTCTTCTACCTAATTTGTGCTACAAAGGAAGATTTGTGTTCGGCTTCTTAGGAGCCACCTGCCATTCCTTTTGGGGATAGTGGCTCTGTGCCTAGGAGGAGCCTGGAGTGCGCAGAAGGGAGTTTGTCTGAGAGAAGCAAAGGATCCTGCTGTTCTCTGTAAAAGCAGGTTTTCTTTGAGAGGGATCTTGCCAAAGATTTGCCTGCTAACAAGGTGGTAAGTGAAGAGGACTGCATAGTGCTAGTGTTATTACACAAACTAATGTACCAGATGCTCTGTTGGCAAACTAAGATTTTGTTGGGCTTCTTTCTTCTTGCAAGAGCCTTGCATTATGCCTTTGTCCTGGGAAGCAAGTTAGAAAAGTCATTTGAACAGCAGTCAGCTCAGGGGAGAGCTCTATGCAAGCATTTTTATGCTTAACCTGACAAGACAAAGTCTTGCCCCAAAATATTTTCTGCCACTCTACAAAGAAACTGTCAGTCTTTCATTAATCATTCAGTGGTCCTTTAACTGTATGGTAAACAAAACCCACCAGGCCTGTGTTGCCCTGCTTGCAGCCAATTTTCTTTTGCTCAACACCTCATGCAGAACTTGGTTTGAAACCCAATCTAGCGAGTTGCAGCCTTCCCCAGCAGACATACTATTAATGGCCCAGATGTCTCCTTAACGAAGGGGTTTTGTTGTGCCAAGACGATGCTCTCTGCCCTTCCTCAAATGGGTGATCTCTGTGTTGATGCAGATACCATTACCAGAAGTAGTATGGAACCTGCAATCTTGTGGTGACTGGAACTTAAAATTCTGTAATTATTCTTGGCATATACTCTTAAAAGTTAGTGCTGGGCTTTTTTCAGAGTCACTGAAAATCAGGCCCTGAGTTGTGTCATGGTTTTTTTGTAGTGCCTCAAATGGTTGAGACACCCCTGTGAACTTAGGAAGTGCAGTTTGAATTGTAATCCACAAATCAAATGTTAGTAAAGAAGAAATAGCTGGGATGTGACTTGTGGAGGCATTTTATACATGGTCCCATGATGGTGAACAGTAGAGTGCTCAGAAGCTGGAGTATTACCTGTGCAAAAGGGAAGCCAGGGTTTAGTTGTCAAAATCTGACTACTTACTTTAACTTGCGACTTGACGAAATATAGGTATGCTTTGCCCTGAAGTCTTAGCCTGGAAATTATGCAGCAGTTCCTGACACTGTAAATTTGAAGATTTCCAGGCTCGTTTAAGTGCTGTCAACCAAGGCTTGTGTTCAGTCTTAAGCAGTTTTCACTTCAGTTAGGAAGGCCTAAAATAATCAGTCCTTGGAAAGGAAGCTGCGTTATCCTGCTATGAGTTTAAAGTACACTACTTTAATTTGTTCTGCTGAATGTTAAGTTGCAATGGTGAAGGTAAGTAACTGTTAAGTCAGTTTTCATATTTAATTAGTTGTATGCATGATTCATGTGTTTTTTATTCTCATTCCAATTTCTTGCCAGCCTTGTGTTTTTATACTGCTGTGAATCTGTGAGTTAGTATTTCAAGGCAATACTTGTGGAGTAGTGGCCATTGGGTCTCATCTTTCATGGACAAGTGTATTTTTGATCTAAGAATTTTGACTCTATATACTGACAAGATTTATTTTTTTTATTTACGTACAAGAGAGATATAATACAGTTGTCTTTAACAATGCATGTAGTCTCAGAAGGGTAAAGCCCTATGCTTATCCCTTAAAAAGCTCTTCAGAAAAAGAATTGGATGGAGGAAAGAACGTGCCAAGAACTCTTCTGCTTAAAAATGCTTACAAGTACCCTGTAGCCAGCCACTATGTTCACTGATACTAAACACCAGTGAGCAATCTCCCACCAATTCCTAAATGCTGTTTAATTTTGAAGTTACCTAGAGCTTTTTGGCTCTGTTTTTAATACAGTAGATGACTGCTGAAGTATGTACATGACATGAAGTAAACCCCCTGAGTAGTTTGATACCCCTGCACATAGGACAGTGCTGCAAATGCCTAAAGTAGATATCAGGTAAGAACTGCTGACTCAAAGTCTACATGAGTGTAGTTTGTGGATTAGGTGGGGTGCGCGTAGTCCTCACAGCCTTGCTAAATTAATCTGTTTGTCAGTTAACATTAAAATAGTAAAAGTGGTGCCAACTTCAACTGCATTGGGGTATTTAATTGTTGTCCTGTGTTTGCAGAGAAGTACAGGTAGCTGTCACCTAAGCAATGGAGTAATTTGGGCAGACTGTCTTACTTGACATTAGTGCTACAGTCACCCTCCGAGCAATGGGATCCTCCTTACAGCAGTCGTGTTGGTAGATCACAGGTATGGTTTCAAGACTGGATTAAGCTGAAAGCTGTGTCGACACTGAAGGAAGCAGCCTCCTTATCCTGGCTGCATGTTCCTGTCTCCTCTGTCTTGGTGCTATTGGACATGCTACAAACTGGACCAACTTGCTGATCCAGCTGAGAAGAAAACAAGAGAAAAATCTGTTTGTTGGTCTGGCTGTAAACAGATTTGTGTGGTTGCAGGAGTCTGCAGGAGCTTGTGGCTGGGCTGGGGAGAGGACAGGCTTACATCTTTGATCAGAAGTAAGGTCTTTGAATTTTTACAGTTTCAAGCTAATCAAATCACGAGATAGATGGTGATACAGTTTTGCTGTTAACCTTCATAACTGAACTTCCAGGCAACAGTTTGGGAAATAAGTAGATTTACAGAGTGTAGTCAACTTAGTTGTTGAGGATTAATCAGACTGATTCTTTAGTTTAGGCATTTTTTCATGTTATCTCTTTTATTTATGCATTTAATATATCTATTTCCAACCCTTACCTGGCTTGGACTTCCACAGCACGTGCCAAGTCATGTGCTGCTACTTCACCTGGTTCCCAAGGGCACTTTTGGGTAGGTATTTTTGAAATATGTATCTTGATTACATTCCAGGGGATGTTTAGAGCAAGATGTGAAGTTTACTGCTCCTTTCCTTTAAGACAGCCAGAGAAGCTGGAGAAAGGTCGTGGTTGTGTATTGAATGATAAGAATGATGATTTCCTGCAAGCACAGGCTGTGTGTGACATCCTCAGTGGATAACAGTAACATGCTGATCCTGATTTCCTTCCCATTTGGAGTCTTGTCAGAAGTGACTTGCCAGAATCTAACACCATATTAGTAGGACAGTGATGAGAATCAGGAATACTTAATTCCTGGGTTTCTGAAGTCATTGGTGCATTGGCTACTTAAAGACCTCACTGAAATGAGCTATAGCAATCTCAGTTTTTTTGTTTGCAATTTGTACAATTTGGAAATTGTATTCTGAAGTAGCATTAACTCTCCTGTCAAGTGGGGCTGATAGGATTGACTAACTGTTTTAATTACTGAATGTAGGTTACACTACAGAAGAAAAACTGCTCTCTGACAAAAACAAATTATATCTTGGCTCTTGGTACTAACCAGCTCAACTTCAATTTCACAGCTTGCTGCCAACAGCTGCCTTACTAAGACATAGTACTCATAATAAATGAAATTTCACAAAAAAAAAAAAGACTTTGTTCCAGCTGGATTGAAAAGGCACTTGGAGCATTTCTATCCTGCATATAAAGCTGCCATCCACATAAACATTTCAAATTACTTTTTCATTTTTAATAATCAGCATCAGACCTTTTCTCATTATTGAGGCAAATGCAAGATATTAGAAACATACAGTTTCATTCAAAGTCCATTAGTTATTGAATCCTGTCCAAAGTTAAGCATTTGAAGTGCTTTGGGAGAAACTCACCTTTTAGTTTCACGTTTTTAACAACCTACTTGGATGGAAACCCTAAAATGAGCAGACTGCTCTAGTCTTGCTTGGTAGCATTCAGAGAGACATTAGTTACAGCAATTGCTCTTAGAGCTGTTGCTCGTGCGTTGTTGAAAGCCCTGCAGCTGATGAGTGCTTGCCCAAAATACCAATGGGAAGCTCAGTTAAATTATCACACAGCCTCTCTGCACATGGAAGAGATTAATTCTCATAGCCACAAACGAAATGAATGCTTTTTACTTAGCACCATAATGTAAGTTCATGCTGAAATACAGCGCCAGTAACCAACTTCTTTACCAATAAATTCACAGTTCTAATAACCATGTGTTTTTACAGCATCCTCATCCCAGAGGATCAAAGAAACTTTGATTTATTTAGCTTTGGGTCCCATCCCCCATTGTTCTCGCTCCTTCTCCTTGCTCCCTGTGAGCTCAAAAGAGCCATCTATGAGATAAAACCCAACTGTTGTATAGTCCTCAGCAGGGAGGGACACTTTATAAAACCACAGAAAAGAACATTTTAGCCAGTAGAAATGACAGGACGTGGTGTGGGCAGACAGAACACAAACATTAGAGCCTGCTTTGGCCAAGAGTCTGTATCAACCTATCTAAACTGCTGTAAAGTTTTTTCTTGACAATAAATGCATTGAAAGTTAAAAATTCAACATCTGAAAAAATTACAGTATGCCTGTGGCATACAACTTCGCTGCTGTATAGAAAAGTTCACTGAAGACAGCACTCATCTTTCCAAAACCTTGTTGAGGATGCAACTAAGAATATTAGTTCAAGACAGCAAAGTTGAGATGTGTTGATATGGATGTCTGATGAAGCAGATGTACATTACTCAGTAGAGGTGCTGGCAGCAGAAGTGTTTTGTCTTGTAATTAGGAAAAGGTGAATAATGCTCGTAAGGAGCATCACCGCCCTGTGGCTGAGATACTGGTAATGTGATCCTGTCCCCAGACCTCTGTGAAAGCCCCTCATCCAGTTGCAAGCAAGTGCTAAGATGTGGTGTAACCTCTCTTGTAAGGAGACCCTGGGGGCTGCCCCGAAGTTTTCCAGTTGTAGGACTGGTTGATGTTCCTCGTCAAAAGGCAAACACATTACAAGAAGGTTTCTGAAAAGTTGAGTCAACAAAACTATTTAGCAAGCATCACTTTACAAAAAGGTGCTGTATGGTTCAGACAGTATTAGGTGGCTGTTGTATTACAACAGCAGATAGAGGTCCCAGCCCCACTCTGGATGCAGGTGTAACTAAAGCACTTCTTGCCTTAGAATATTTATTTCTCATGACCAGCAAAAATGTGTGGAAAAACAGTGTGGACACAAGATATAAATTGTCATGACCAGGTCGTTATTTTGTAACAAAGTAAACCAAATATTTAGGTTTACCCTCTGAATTATACAGCTTTGGGAAAGCTCAATAATTCCTAATGGATGAACATTCTATTTCTAAGCCTAGAAATCCTGCTTCTGACTATAAATAAATAAATATTTTTAAAATGAGAACCTGAGTAGCTGCAATTTTCACTGTTTTTCAATACCGTCTTAGACCAGCGCAATGAAATAGTTACTGTTTGTATGCAGGCCCATGGGTCGGCCAGTACTGACAATTGTTCAGGGAAGAAGAAATCTATATACTGAACAAAAATCCTGTTAGCAGTTGGAGAAAATTCTTTTCTGGCATAATTCTTACTTTAAGATGTTTATGCTGCTGAAGTATATTGTCACCTCAAGCTGTGCTTTGCTTGTGTACTGCTGCCTAGGGTCTATAAAGTAGAGGTTGCAGCCAGTACTTGAAACAGCATAAATGTTTGTTGCCTGCAAGGGTCAGAATGTGTTGTGAGGAGAGAGGGAAGAATGTAACGTTTCTGTGTTCAAGAGCATGTTTCTTAGGTTTTTTTTGGAAAGGGAAAGTCCAGAAATGTGTGCTGCATAAACATAATTACTTTTTGTGTTTATAGATGGGAATGGCAGAATTACACACATGTCTGTTGCTATATAGAGAATATATGTTGGAGATATTTAAAAATGAGAATGATTGAATATCTTAAACTGTTCCCAACTCTAATACTTTCTCCTGCATCTAACATAGAGTGCAGACCTTTTTTTGGCATTTGATCTATACTGTTCATAGACCTTTTATATACACAGAGGGATTTACTGCTTTGTAATCAAGCTGCTGAAGAAAAACGTTGTCCTTTTACTCACTAGGGATGACTGTAATAAATTAAAATGGTTTCCCATTAGCCTTTCCTACTTAGTGAAGCACTTAAAATCACTTTGGACTTTGCCCTTGTCTGACCTCCTCACCTTTGCTCAAACATTTCTGCTTCCAGGAGTTCAACAGTGCTGATCCTAGAACCTTACTTCTGTGACTGAAGTTACGACTCAGCTCAGACTGGAAGCAGAATACCAAGGAGGAGCCCATTTGGAGTTAAAAGAAATGTTTAGTAGTTTAAAAAGCCTAATGCATGGCCCAACTCACAAGTGATCTCTGGCATCATAGATTGCTGTCAGTGTTAAGAGCTGACTGTAGCTTGATTGCATGCTTGATAAGCCTGTGTGCATACAGATGAAGATAGGTTGGTTTGGTTTTTTGTTTTGTTTTGTCGTTTGGTTCTTTTTTATTGCTCCTGTGAGGTTTCTGTGGCAATAATAGCTTTACCAGCTTGTGCACAGAACTGCTGAAACAACCCAGTCTCTGAGGCTTGTCTGAGCACAGAAGTACATTTAAACAAGTATATGTAAAGTTCTCTCTTTCTCCTGCCTATTAAATGCAACCAGAATTAACATTGATTTACAGATCAAACTGCACATTTAAAACTGCTGTTCTGTCAAAAGTACAACTCTTGTTTTGTAACTGATAGTGCCCTAGTGTTAAATGCATAAACATTAATCATTTGTGCTAAAGTAAAAAGAAAGCCACGACAGTTCTGGGCCCCTCAGTTCAAGAAGGACAGGAACTGCTTGAAAGAGTCCAGCACAGAGCCACAAAGATGATGGAGGGAGTGGAGCATCTCCCTTATGAGGAGCAGCTGAGGGAGCTGGGGCTCTTTATCTTGGAGCAGAGGAGACTGAGGGGTGACCTCATTCATGTTTTATAAAATTGTAAAGGGCGAGCGTCAGGAGGAAGGAGCGAGGCTCTTCTCTCTGATGTCGAATGGTGTGACAGGGGGCAATGGCAGCAAGCTGGAGCATAGGAACATTCCATGAGAGCATAAGAAAAAGTTTTCACTGTAAGGGTGACAGGGCACTGGACCAGGCTGCCCAGAGAGGTTGTGGAGTCTCCTTCTCTGGAGACATTCAAAACCCGCCTGGACGTGTTCCTGTGTGACCTGGTCTGGTGATCCTGCTCTGGCAGGGGGGTTGGACTGGATGAGCTTTCGAGGTTCCTTCCAACTCCTAACATTCTGTGATTCTGTCACAGTTATTAGGCAATACATATGAAGTTCAGTTCTGGATTGTCACTTTTAGTTATGATATAAATGGAAAGGCTGCATTTCTTACTGATTCCCAAATCTTGTCTTTTCCTGCCAGTTACTTCTCTTTATATTCAGGTTTTATACTTCTCACTGACTTGGACTAGTATCTTGTAGGTGATTCGGGATGGTCTCAGTGCAGAGCTTCAATCTGGAGAGCCTCAGGGAAGATGCCACACTTCTAACAGTGCAGATAAATGTGTGTTGTTACTGAATGGTATTCTTTGAAATATTTCAGTGAAGTAAATGTGTGTGAGGAGTGCATAGGGGAATAGTGATAGGATTGATTTTTTTTTTTTTTAACAATATAAAAATAAGTTGTTTACACATAAAAGTCTGACCAGATTGACTTGTTTCTGTACCAGGAAAACGTGCAGGGAAGGCCCAGAATGACTCCACGTCTGTGGCATACAGGGTGGTTCAAATGTCTGGCTTAGGAGTCACCGCTATTGGAAAATCCTCCTGGCTTATCTTGGGCATACACACCCTGATAGGTGGTGGGCTTATTAATGCTTACAAATTACTGTCTTATTTTATAGACAGTGAAACTGGATAGAGCTCCAGCTAATTCTCAGCACACCCATATCAGAGTCAAGTAAATACACTGGGGAGAAAGTGAACTGCACCCTTCAGAAGCACAGCACGCTTGTGGGAAGGTAGCAACTGAAAAACAATCCCAAATGGCATTTAGCAAAGGTATCTTGCAGTAGCCTAGTTTTATTGGAATTAGAAGCTAATGCCAGTCCATATTCAGGAAAAGCTCCAAAACTGTCCTCTAAATCCCTGCTATTCCAATTTTGAAACATTTTTGTTAAACAAGGGCTAACGTGAGAGTAGAAAAGCAGCCATAGGATTCTTGGCTGATCATAGTGAAGATCTCACATCTTAAATATTTTCAGCTATCTGTGCTTATTTCACATAGGTAAGAATAACTGATAGTTCTCATTGAATAAACGCAAGGAAACCACAAGCTGACTACAAATGGTGCTTGAAGAAGAAAAACATATCCTGTATGTCATTGACCAAAGTCGTAAAATCACAACTGAGGGCAGTTTGATGTTGCTAGTGTTTTCTGCTCAAGAGAATGCCGGGACTAGGGTAACTCATAGGGGTGATATTACGGGTTTCAGGTGCATCATATGGCATAGGGAATCTCTGCCCAAGAAATGTGAGAAACTACTGGTGTTTCTGAAACTGTTTTTGGAATTTCTACTCATGTATCTTGGGCCACTGGGGTGCCAAGGGCAATATTATCAGCAGTTGAGAAAAGGAAACGTGTTCCCTAGTTTTGCAATTGCTGGTACGCACTTGCATCCTGGGAGGAGAGCAGACTAAGCAGAGTGTTTGCCCAGTGAGGCTTGTCTCTGTTCCAAAGCAAACTCTGGGCTTTTTGCATCTGAAAGTATGCAAGAATTCATAATCTGACCCTCTGTATTATTTGTGTGTATACATAACCTGCAATTCATTAAAGAAATCCTTGCTGCAGCTCTCTGCATCTGCACTGTCTGGGAACGATGCAGAGATGAGAATGGTCTTAGCAATTGCAAGAGGTTTCATACAAAACCACTAGCTTGAAAGAGCTTATCGCTGGTGACAGAATGCTCTCTGGCATTTCATAAATCATCAGCAGTACTAACGTGCTGTTTGGAGATTTGTATCATTAGCAAATTAATCATGTTCAGGAACACTCCCGTAGCAGTGTTGGATGAGATGCTGTGCAACGCCTTACTGCCAAATAAACTGTGAAGAGAGGGGCCTGGGGGATGGGAGGTGGAGAAGAGAAGCCAGGCTCAGCTTTCATATTACCTCAGAGTTGTCCTTGATAGCAGCCTTTAAAAATATTTAACAAAATTACAGTGAAAAGGTTCTCAGAAGCTTGGCTTATGCTGTTGACAGAATATGAGGAAGGAGTGATTTCTGGTTCTGACATCTTTAGTTTCTGCCCTCACAGGAAGCATCCACAGAGGCTTGCTCAGTTACCTTCCAAGTCAGTAACACCTCTGCCATCCTCCAGCCCTGGAGTGCAAACAGTTATCAGGCTGCTCTAAAGTAGGGAAGAGTAGGGATGGTAGGAGGTGCAGTGTTTTTGTAGGCCACAGGAAAACCCCATTTTGGAGTGAGAACTAAACCTGAAGTTCTGCCCACCTGAGTACTCCTGTCAAAAACCATAGAGCTTTTCTTGGCATGAATCAAAAGTTTTGGTGTAACTGAGGGTAATTTTGCCAGCCTTTCTAGAATTTCGTTTATACACTCAGCTATTCATAGATTCATGTGGTATTCATGTAACTCTCTTTTTGAGAGATACGCTGATTTCACTGAGCTTCAATTTTGAATTCTAAAACCAGTTAGCAGTATTACCCATGCATTGCACTCTTGAATGAATGCTTAGATTTAAGTTTCCATACAGCTAAAGGTAATGTTTATGTCAGAGCTTTTCTGATGTTATCTCCTCTTCCCTTTAAAAAATAAACAGAAACATATATCATGGGGTGGAGGGAAAAAGAGTGTTGGACTACTAAATCATGCCAATTTTCAGTTGCTGGGTCTTGCTTGCAGGTTCAGTGCTACAGAAAAGCAGAAGACTAACAGAACCATTCTGTATTTAGAGACTTGATAAACTAACCTGTATGTAGCCTTTATTTGGCTTTTTTTCTTTGACTACACTTTAGTATTAACCAAAATTGAATGCTTCCACTAAGAAGCAATGCAGCTAACTTCAGCAACTTGGAGTCAGGAGAGTGTATTTTGGGTGTTGTCATACATTACATTTGTCGAGAGACCACCACTACTCATTTTGTGTCCTGGTATAAGCCATATAACTACAGTTAATGACTAAACCCACAGTATAAATGTGTGTCTCAAGAAGTTATTAATTTAGTTCTCTCAATTCTTCTGCTGTGTCAGTGGATGCCAACAAGTTACAAATTTAAATGCTTTTTAATGCTTTGTATAGCACTGGACATATTTTATAGAACTGAGTAGGAGATACGCTATATTGTGCATAATAAACTACTCTTTAAAATATCCATGATTCAGCTGCTTGTGTGGAAAAATGTATGCTTAGCTTTGAGAAAAATCTTAACTCTTCTAGCTCTCGATATCGGGCTGTTGCATGGATTTTTGCTTAAGGTGTGTGTATGTGCTTTTCATAGTACTTGCCCTGCATGTTTACTGGCAAAGTGGTGTGTGAGAGGACAAGGAAAACGTTGCCTTATTCAATCATATGTTGTTAACCTTTTCCCCAACAAGCCAGAAACTTGAATTCTTGTGGACAATCCTATGATAGAGGGGAAATAGATGGAGTGCAATTCTAGCAAAAACTTGTTTGTTTGTTTATAAATTGTACAGAAAGTTTTTGTGGTTTTGTTTTTTGGGGTTATTTTTGTGTTCAGTTTATTTTAATTCAGTGCACAGAAAGGAACAGAGATAATGTTTTTCAGTAGTACTCTGTAACATTTCAAAAGGCTTTTATCAGGCTCATGTCCCAGGAGATTTTATTTTATTTTTTTTACTTTTATGTCACACATTCTTCTGGTTTTATGTTATTTTTCTTACTGATTTTTGTCTCAGCTTTCACGCCATTGACACATGCACACTAAGGAAATAGTTTCTAGACCAGTTGTAGAGGGAGAGGTTCTTGTACAGGCTGTCACAAGAAGTGAAAGATTGCAGTTTGGGATCTTTGTTGTACCCATTTACTCTGCAGTATCTATTGCTGAAAATGCACCCTTCTGACCTTCAGGAACTATGTTGTAAGAGAAAGATGCAGGATTTTAAGATGTTAAGATGAACCCCAATGCTCTTTTGTTATGAGAAGCTAACCTAAGCAAAGCTGGTTCTCTATAATTGTGGCATTTCAATTCCATGCTTAAATTTGCAGCTGAACTGAGTGAATTCAGTTGCTGGGCTCTTAGAGAATCAAAATGCCAGAAGCAGGCACACAGGCAGCTTTGTGATGACAGCCTGTAAAACCAGCAGCTGTCCAGGGGTTAGCAGATTGGTTAGGCTTAATGTGAACAATGGCAGGACATGTGCTAACACAAGAGGCGTGACATACCTAGCACCTATTGCTCGAGGGTACAGAAAGACCAGCTGGGGTAGAATGACTGCGATACAAGAGTTATGCAGCCAAATGTGAATTAAAAGGAGAATTTAGCCATGCAAAAGTTGGGTGTAGAAAGGCGGAGAGATGTTATGTGGTCTAGGAAAGAACAGGAATGTGAGATTATGCTTCTGTCCTGTATTGACAACTGCAGGCAGCATCTGCTTTCTTTGTTGGCAGAAGAGCAGAGAAAGGTTATGAAGTAGTAAGGTAAAGTCAGAAATATGCTGGTTTCATGGCATTTTTAGTAGGTGTTGGGTTGTTTTTCTGTCTCTGGCATTTGTGTAGTTTTCTCCCTTATACCCTTGTGCTGACTCACCTGAATGCAGCACATTATCCTCATGGTTTTGAGCTCAGCATGCTCAGAAATGGAAAAATGTAGTAATTTGCGTTTTACAGAGAAGAGAAATAGAGGCAAGCAGATTACATATGACTTGGATTTGTAAAATACACTGGTAACAGGAAACCTGTGGCTGACACAGAACTGAATCCAAGTCTCCCTAATAAGAGCCACTGGACTATGGCATCAATTTTGCCGTTTCTGACAATTCCACTTGAGAAAAATGTGAATTTTTTTCCTAATTGCAGTTTTATTGGTGTTGGTATTTTAAGGTCACACTCCTAATTATAGTTCAGGAAAATTCATGTAGTACTGTAATTTGCTTGAGCTCAAACTCCTTTACTCCAGTTTTTTACTCCTGTATATGCAGTAATAAAAAAAACCACCTGAAATTGGGCACACTCTCCTTTTTCCTTTTTATTCACTAGAGTTACCAGGACTACTTTTTTGGGAAGAAGGAAAGAGGTGAGCTGCTGTATTTCCTTTGGAAGCCAAGCATGGGGTTTTTTTGTGGGGGTGTTATTTGGTAGCTCATTGCACCTTTGCATGCTGCTGATGTGTGAGTTGCTCATATCTGAGCCATCCTGTAGTAGCCAGAGGGAGGAAATTATTTTCATTCTTTTGTCTGTTGTAGCAGTTATTCCATAAAAGTGTCAGAGATAAACTGTGCTGAAGGCAGTAAGATGAAGTTAATCCAATGTCAGGAAACACATCTACTGTTGAACCAGGCTGTTGGACTGCTCTTCTGGGCTGTGAAAGGGTGAGGGTCTTTGAAGTCCTGTGTGTGCAAGAGAAATTTGCCTTTAAGCTAGGGATATGGCAGATCAAATCTGAGTTTTAAGTCTAAGGCAGTGTCTTTCCTAGTAGCACATGTAAGATTGTTCTCAAATATCCAAGAAGCTAAAATTGGCATTTAGTTGCAGCTGGATTTCCTAATCTGCACAGATGATAAAACTGTTTTCTTAGATTATTTGAATGAACTCTAGGTAGCTGCCATTTTCTGTTACCTGCAAGAAATTTTTTGAGCTGCCTTGGAGTCCTGTAAATGAAACGGTCATCTCTGTTGCTGTTTTGAATCCCAGCACTCCTGTGTTTACAGCCGTCCCCTGATTTGGGATTGTGCTTGAGCGGTGGCTGTTGAGAGGCGGCCTCAGAGGTGATGAGCTGTCTTGCGGAGTAGCTTCTTGAGAGTTGGACTGGTGAACCCAAGTGTAAGCCGTATATAACGCGGTAGGAGGAAACTGCTCTTTAGTGAAACAAAGTGGGCCTTAAGATGCTAGTTTTGTCACTGAAGCTATAAACATCTTCCAGTAAAAGACACCATGGTTTGTGGTCATTGCCCTCAGTTTTCAGATTTGACAGTTTTGTTTGAAGAATTTGAAGCTATCAAAGTTAGGTCATAGTAATCAGATCCTATTATTTTCAGTTTGCTTGATTTTTTGGGGGAGTAGAAAAGAAAAAAAGGCCAAGCTTTCACCTTTAAACAATTCTTGCTTTTCATCTATGCCTAAGTTGCAAGAGGAGGCTGTAAGTTTTATATGGCTCCCCACATGAACACCATGTTGGATGTCCCATTAGGAGTGCTTGTTGGCACTACTTATGAAAGTGCATGGTTACTACTAAGGATCAGATAAATCACTTGAAATCTGCTTTGAGTGCTCTTACATGTTTTAGTGCTAACCAGACTGGCAAATAGCTATTGCGGCACCACGCTTGCTTCTGACTTTTATCTGCCTGGTGAAGATGGTCCCTTGTTTGAGAGTTGGTGCTTATAGAGTCTTAAAATTTGGGGATGTTTGGGGTGGAATATGGAGTTTTTCTGCTGGGTAATGAGTTTTAAAAAACCCCACAAACTAGTAGCAATTGACAAATGCAGCTATTACAGTGCTGTCTAGCTGTCTGTGTGAAATAAGCTGGTGGCATCTGCCCAGTTGCAGGAAGATGTCCACATCACAAATCATCAGACCCTTGTACAAAGCAGAGAAAATCAACCCACACTCTT
>NW_010199518.1:17425-34155 GCF_000695765.1 Mesitornis unicolor
GAGAGAGAGGGATACGTTTAGGAAAATTTCTCTTCACTGTGCCATCTGCATCTAATATAGGAAAATATGCATACACATCTCTTTCCAGAGCACTGCTCCAGCATCATTGAGTAGGAGCAAATTCCCTCTTGGGAAAGCATAACTGAAAAGTACTGGAAAGAGAAATTTGTTGAGACAGATGTGTTCTTGTATGGATCAAGTATTTGCCTTTGAATAATCTAGTAGAACTTGCAGTTGTGCACAGAGATTCCCATGGCTAATAGGTAGCTGGATGGTGGTTTTCGTAGGCTCAGTTTGCTATGACGGACATAGGAAAGGCACTGTTATGTTGCACTTTGGTTCTGCTGCTGCCCTAAATTTTGACACACTGTTGTAAAACTTTAGTTTTCCTATATAAGTAGGTGCTACATTAAGTGGTTAGCTAATTGACGTCTTTGTTCCAATAACAAAACCATGGTCTCTGTCAGCACTTTTCCATGTACTGCTCTGTATGCTGTTAATGACAGCAATGGCAAACCTTTTCTGTGTGTCTGCCAAATTCATCTCAAAGATCATAGTGGTTGGTGCCAACCCTAATCCCTCTTGGTGCCAAACTTGACTCCAGCAGCAGTAGCTCGACATTGTTAGTCTTGTGCAACAGTTGGATTACATAATGGTGAAAGGAGGAAAAGGGATTTTAAAAATTCCAGTTATTCAAATGCAATAGTCACAGGGGGGGAAAACAAGATGGAAAACAAAACTCCTGCAGTTCAAATGTCAGTGTCCTTCTGTATTTTGGTAAGTCATTTGAGGCCTGTTTAATATAATAAAATGGCACTTTCAGTGTTTTTCTTTGTCAGATCAGACTTTGCAAAGGAAAACAAGGACGTTTATGTGAATGGCATTAGGTTGGTTCATTTGTCATTACGTATTTTCATTTCCATGCTGCCCTGTGGTGTATCAGTGACTGGATGGCAGGATCTCTGCAAAGATGCTCCATAGGTCGTCCTTGTTTGATAATACCCTCTGGTCATTCCTGTAAAAAGCCTTTTAAATAAACCTGATGCTTACAGCTTTGGGATCTTGGGCCCAGGTTAGCTTTTACCTAGACTTAAAGAAAAATCTAAAAGCAATTGTCACACCAAAACTGTTGGGAAATCAGACCTCAGCCCACCTGAACCCACAGAGGAAATTGAACTGTCCCATTTGTTAGTTCTATGTTGTTATTTTAGCCTAACTTTGAAATATCCACAAAAACAAATTATTAGTGGAATAAATATCAAAGAAAACACTGTGGGATCATTTGCTCTGAGTAAACTCCTTCTTCCTTTGGCTGTTTCCACACTATTAATTGGCACGAGTTACAGATCAAAGTGCAGTTATTGCTCAAGAATTGCTTTTGATTAGTTGTCTTTTTTTCTCCTAACATCCCTAAGATATGCAGCAGTGAGATTGTGTTACTTTTCTCTATACTGTTGTACTGTAGCTCTTTAAAATAAGAAGTCTGCTCCACTTAAACTTTTATCTATTAACTACCATTGTTGGTCAGCCTGTTTCCTGATTCAGAATATCCCTTTCAAACCTTCCAGTTAGTAATACAGGAACAAAAAAATTTACAATTTGTTATTCCTACTGATGAAGTAACCAACTTTCACTACAGAAATAATATTTACCAGCAGAGCAACTCCTATACATTTCACACAGACTCTTGAAGATCTTAGCCTAAACAATAACTTTTTCTTGTGTTTTTAAAAGCGTAGGAGAAGCTCAACACTGTAAAAATGCCTATGTGGTATGCGTGTATAGTTGCCAGTAATGGCAGCACAAATGTTTCTGCATTTGTATGGCCAGATGAAAACCTACCACTTGCTCATGGAGGCACCCAAGTTCCAGTAAGCAAGAATTACTGGTGTGCAGAGCTGCTTGCTCTGAAGTTAAATGAACCTTTAACAGCCCTGTAGCAGTGAATGGGAAAGGAGACATGCTGTATATGGCCAGTGAGTTAGCGTCAGAATTGGGAATGAAAGGCTTTGACTTCCTGGCTGTAACGTCTAGAAAACATTTCCTCCTTCAGATAATTATTGATCTCAAGTAATTTATGATTAATAATGACATTTTATTTTTATTTTATTAAGAGTCAAAAGAGGAGGGAAAAGATGACTTCAATTATATCGATGAACAAGAGAAGGAAAGGGTAACTTCTTGAAGTTTAACTGAATGAACCTCTCTTCCAAGGCCACCCTCTGCTCTTTTCAAACAAAGAGAAAGGGTTGTGACTAAGGGAATGTTAGAAGGTTATAAATTTGATTTATTTAACCACAATATTTACTAAACCCAGATTGGTAACCTGACTTCAAATCAAAACAGGGAAATTTTATCAGAGTACAGTTGGATTTCATAACCCAGGAGCAAATCAGCTGTGCATTCAGGCTGTGCACTTGGAAAGCAACTTCAGGTTTAACACGAACAAGCACCTGCATTTGCAGTTCTCTTCATAGCAATTGCATTAGTGCTCTACAAGCTTTGCCTACAGCATTTATGAAGAAGAGTATGTTAAGCAGGATCAAAAGGAGGGAAGCAGCTCTCTTTATATTATTAGACTTAACTAGTTTGACTCAACATGTTTGAAGATGATCCAGCCTGCTGATCACAGAATTGTCTAAACTTTGTGACTGTGATATTTCCATAAACCTTAGCACTAATAGAGCAGTGTTATTCAGAAGTCTCATAAGCTTATCCCCATTGATAAGGAGATCAAGGCAGGAAAGTTAAAGGGTGGCTTTCCCTAGCAAGAGCACACAGACCTCTTGACTTGGGTATTAAATGGGCCAATTTTGCAGAAGCAGGACAAAAGAGTACTTCCCACTCACACAGGGTTGAGCCTCAGGGTGAATCCTTCACCCTGGCAGGCAAACTGCCCATGGACCAGGTAGCAGGGCTTGTGTCCCACTGCTGCCACAGACATGCTCAATCAGCAATTACTTGGCAAACACAGGTTCTGATTTAGTGATGCTTTAATTAAGACCACAGCAAGGAAAATTCAAAGTGGAAAGGAAAAACCCATTCCCTTCCTCGCTTCCCCCTGAAACTCCTAAACCAAAAATCTGTCAAGCAAAGAGAACTATTTAGGGAAGCCAACTTCAGAGGTGGGGAGGGGGAGTTAGAATGTTTGTTCTCTCTCATGTAGTAATGGACTACCACAACTTTTAATTTATTTTTTTTTTTTTAAAAGAAGGAGCTGAGGTATGGTTGGGAGGCTGCTTAAATTCCAAACTATGAGACAAGTCAAACCAGTACAAGGTTTGCAGACATATTGTTAAATTATATTATACTTCCAGTTCCTTAAGAAGTGTCTTCAGTTTTAGAGAGACTGCAAACTTTGTTGCATTTCCTTCTGGTATATAGGGCATCAATTGCATTTAGGACAATGGGGCTGACATCTGTGTTTTCCATCATCAAGATACCTCATAAATAGATGAAGCAGTGTACTAAAGATGTAACACATAAGGCATTTGTTGTTTCTGAATCCTTGAAAACTATCTTCCTTGGTTTATTCCTGCAGACAGATGAGGTAGTCTTCCCTTCCTTCCCTGGGGGTGAGAGAGGGGGAGAATAGAGTCCAAATCAAAGAAGGATGCTTTCAACCTTCTACATTTATGAAAGCCCTTCCTCTTTACTGGGTTCTCTGGTCAGAGAAAGTCTGACTTGAAGGATTTAACCAAAGGGAGGGTACGTCATTCTCACTCCAGCCTCACGTGTACTGTTACGCTTTACTTTTTCCTCACATCTGAGGTCCTTTTGCTAACTTGCATTTCATAGTTCTTTTCCCATAGCTCTTTTTGAATTATTATTCCCTGAATGCTATTCCTTTACAGGCTGAGAACGAAGGTGCTGACACAGGCCTGTTGTAAAGGGTCGGCCTTACCTTTTCACTGAGTTGTTGGAGACATTGCAGGACTCTGACAGGTTTAAGAAGTAAATCAAAAGGGTGAAGAAATTCTCATAGTCTGGGAATGGAGAGCTTTTGGACTGAAAATGAGTGAGAGAACATGCCCTGAAGGACAGCTCTCGTGCCTCACCTCCTTCTTGGCTGTCTCATGTTCAGGATGGTCATTATTCATTGATACTGCAATGGTGTAACAGATTTCACCTAAAGACTTCAGAGCACTTTCCAGCCCCTAAACAGAGCTTAATTGGCAGTTTACACTGTATTTCCCAGTTTTACAGTGGCCTTAATGTAGTCCTGAGAAACATCCTCTATCTGTTAGTGACAGAGCTCCAGAGCTTCAAAGCTCTGGAGTCTAGGAAAACTCAAATTGCAGTTCTTGGTTGTCTCCTTCAACAATTACAGACAGTTCTTCCTAGCTGGTGTCCCACTCAGCCTTGTGACAACGTGCACCTTTAATGCGTGCACCATGTTGCTGTTTGTAGGGGCAGTGGCCAGCCCTGGAGCATCTTAAAGCCCCCAGTGCATATGGATGGGCAGCTGAGGCTGCCTCCAGTGTCCTTTGGGCAGAGGTTGGTCAGGGCCTTCTCAGAGAGTCTGGATTTTTCAGTTCATCTTGTTTTCCCTGGATCATTTGTGTGATGTAGTGGCAAAGGTAAATATGACTGGTGAAGATATCCAGGCCAGTACAAACTGTGGATCAATGCATGTTTGGCTCATACCAAGATTAGCACAGGTCCATGTCTCCTACTGCCTGTCCATGAAATGATGCTTTTGCAGGACAATGTTTAGCAGTGTCTTGCCTCTGGACAATGTGCTTGCCTCTAATGTGCTCAAGACACCCAAGCACATTTTTCTAAAACTTCCTGCTATTGATGTAGTGGTGGTAGCAGTGCTGAGTCTGATGTCATCCAGTCGCAGGGGATAAAACAAGGTGCTTTCCATCTTGGAAGAATTCAGTAGAAGCTGCTCTGTGTTACTTCAGGATAAGCTTCAGCCCTAGGGAAAATTTTATGTATTTTTGTTTGGTTGGTTGGTTTGGTTTTGTTACTGCTGCTTATTTAGTACAGGAATACCTCAAGGTCCTACTGAGAGTAAGACCCCATTGCACTGCTCAGTGCTTCACATAGACAGAAGAGGAACTCTTGTCCTGCAGTCTCTGTAGGGAAGGCACTCAGAGGTCAGAAAGCACCGTGGTGGCACAAAGGACTTGCCTAGGGACCAGCTGAGTTACTAGGGGCAGAGTAGGGAGAAAACCTCAGTTTTTTGAGCCCCAGACCAGGGCTTGATTTGCTGTTTCTCTGTGGCAGAACTGGTTTGTTCTCACTGTGTCCTCTGTGAGGACTGTCCCCATGTGAGCTCCCTTTCTGCACACAATTACCTCTGAATTTCATTAAGAGTGTTATCTCTCAACTATTGTGTACAAGTATTTTCTGGTATTTTTCTGTGGAAACTTCATGAATGCTGAACTGTTACCCTTTGAATCAGGAGTTCTACCTTAGGATCTGACTGGTATAAATGTTTGTGTAACCATGCGCATTTGAATCCAAAACAACGTGAAGCCATCCATCTGCGGAGAAAGGCAGCTGCCAGTGCTCCTCTCCCCAAGGTAAAGCTGTCTGGTACTAAACTTCCTGGAAAATGTTTCCCTTTGGCACTCACTCCAGCTAATCTCCAACGTTCACAGCATGAAACCATCTTAATTTCTCTTTGTTAAGAAACTGTCCAGCTCCTCTCTTCCTTCTCTTGACTGCTGCATAGCAGAAGGAAAAATGAAGTTGCTACTGATGTTCAACTTGAACTGAAGCAGGGTGAAAAGTTCCGGAGTGGCACATATGGCTCAAAACAGGCTGTGTTTCTGGTTAGAGAATTAACATTGCCCTCTAACTCATGAATGTGTTCATCCAGCACTTGTAACTGCCATAGCAGCGCTCTGCTGCTTCAGGCCTGCCTGGTGATGGCTTTTGTGTGCTGTTTGCACAGTGTTTTCCCTTCTGAACCGTGTGTGACTTGTGATGACTTCTTTGTCTTGTCCTGCTGCATTAAATATAGTTGTACAGAAATTATTACCCGTTGCCTTGAATACATAGCTTTATACAAATTATTACATGAAAATAGGTTCTCCCATGCCATACTGTTGGAGCCGGCGCGGGTGGACTCAAGGCTTCATGGGCAGGAAAGGAAAGCTCTGTTTTCCACTTGTGATTTTAACTATTTTTTTGAATTGGATATTCTTCTGTGATGTTTAGTGCTTTCTTTTCTCTGTTTCATCTTGCTTAACTAGAGCTGAAGGATTTTTAGGCTGCTTAATTGTGCTTGTGTAATTGCTTTATGTTACAATATTAATATGAATGTTTGACAAAATAAGGCCCCAGCTCTGCAAACAACCCCCCCCCCCACACACACACACACACACACCAGTGTTCATTCCTGAGACTGAATTTTCTTCTGATAAGACCAGAGTTTCATGTCCAAACATACTACTCCTTCCTCACTGTGGCTTGTGTAATGCAGAAAACTGAGTGTGGGGGGAGGAACCCAACAAAAAACAACAAATCAAAAATCTTTTTCAAACCCTACTGGCAAGAAGTGATTGAAAAAATAGAGAGGAAGCAGTGTAGAAGTAGTAGCCTCGGTTCCATGGTGGCAAACAGGGATTTGTATTCTTATAGATTTGACAGAGATTATTATTCTGGTTGCAGTCTGTTCAGGTTTTCTTTTGGTTTTGCTTCCCCCTATAAATTAGCCACATTCCTGCAAAAAGCCCTGCAAAATACATATTTATCCTAGTAAAAAGGTATGTTAGAACATCAAAGTTTTTCCTCATTCTGTGTCAGACCTGTACGGCTTTTAGTGCGTTTAAATCTATCATTTTTCTGCAATTGTATTTAGATAGTTTCTGCAGTAGCAGCCGGCGTGCTTGGGGCATCAGGGTATGAAGAGGTTTAATTGAATTAAAAAGCTTTTGAATGTCAAAGAGAAATGTGGAAACTGAAAGAGACTATATATGTACTTTTGTGTATATGCAAATATATGTATGTATACACTTACAATTTTATTTTTCAAATTACTGTAGGCTATAAGCTCATAATGTTTCTTTACCAACTTAGTCTGTTCTGTGTGGTACTTGATTGTCCACAGTAAGACAGCTGAGGAATTTTATTCTTTGGCAAATAGTAAGATCTTTTTGCGAATGTTGCTCTATTTAGCAAACAGGTCCAATAGACCAAAAAAAGGCATTCTGAAAAAATCAGCTTTCTCATTTTGACTTAATCTAAGTGAAATATAAGTTGAAATTAATTTTAAAAACCCCAGTGACTCAAAGCAGTTACATAATATATTTCCTGGTTAGGCTGCCAGATTGAAAGTCTGTGGCACAAACCCCATCATTTGCTCACTTTGATTTTTCAAGCTACTTTTCAGACTGAACCTTCATAACAAACAGGGAACATAGCTCAGCTTGTTTGTTTTTATGTGCACTGAATCCCCTTTACCTTGGACTGCTCAACCAGAAAATGCTGATGCATCCCCTGGTCTATCTTCCTTCAATCTCTTCCCAGTTAATTGGAGGAAGTGGAGGGGGGTGATTATAGCCCAGCCTGGGCCCCCTCTTTCTTCTCAGTATCGCTCTGTGTCTGCAACTTGGAGACAGAGGATAAAGCTCCTGGAGTAGTGAAGTCTGAGTAGGAATATGAAGAACATTATTTATATGAAGATAGCCTGCTTTTTTATGATCAACATCTCTGAGACAAGAAAGAAATAGCATGTTTTTTAAAAAATCATTTAAAAGCAGTCTAGAATAGCAGGTGATGAAGCCTGTTGAAGCAAGCCAACAGTTCTGGAAATTCAGGACTTCCAGGGAAACAAGACATGCAATTATTTTTGTCAATCCTAAATCTTAAGGCAGGCTTTCCTTAAAAAAAAAAAAAAAAAAGGTGAAGTTGGCTCAAAAAATTAAGAGAGACAGGATTTTTAATCTGTTTTTTACTGTCTGGTACAGCAAGACAAAACTTCCAATGAAAGAAAAAATTTGATGAAAAAGATTGTCTCATTTGAAAAAAAAAATGTGGGGAAAGCTGTTGGAATACTTTGGGTATTTTTAAACAATAGTGGTTTCATAAGTGTGACAGATTTTGTTATTTTGTTATTTTCTCAGTTATTTTTCTTAAAATTGTTTAGAATTAACACATTTAAAAAGAAAAAGTAATTTGAAAATCTTAATGTAAATCAAAGCCATTTTTTTTTCATGTGAAGTGAATTATTATAGATGTACACAGAATTAATATGGAAAAGGAAGGCACTGCTCTCATGGGGGTTTCTCCCCAGCTCTTTCAAAAGGCGAGTGGCATCTTGCTTCAGTTGAGTTTAGCCAATGCACCTCTCGGCTCCTTCTTTGTCTCCCCTGTTTATTTTCTCTTATCTCTTACATTTGACTCAATCTGTGCAGCAGTTGTAAGAAGGGTTAGCTCTGTGCCTCTCATCTGGAGCAGCCTCACTGCCGCTTCATTTAATTTCTGATTTCAGCCTGATGTACCGTGTCCCTTGCCTAGCTATCACAACTTTTCTCTTCTTCCTCTTGGTTTAATCCTTACCCTGCGGTATTCTGTGCTGGAGAATAATGCAACTGTGCACCCCCACACCCTGATGCTGTGCTACAAGCTGTATTACTATGAATCCTCTTACTTTTTGTGTCTAGAATGGACTGGGCAATGATAAGTTCAGACAAGTAGTGCTGCTTTTGTTGCCTGAATACGTCAGCGAAAGGCAGCTCTCAGGAATATGAACAGCCTGAGGCACGCTGCCCCGCAGGTCACCTTGAAGGGATATCTTGTCATCGCAGCTGTACTGTCAGACTTGTACACGAACATTTCTGCCAGCTCAAGTTTAACTTTATGCCTGTTCAGGCCTTTCCTGCATACATCTATCATATGTACTTGAGGATGAGCTGAGATTCATTATAAAAGAGAAAATAGCATCGTGGTTTTCACCTGCTGAAGCATTTTTGAGTTCTTGAAATGGCAGGAACAAAGGTTCTATTATAGATCGAGAGAAAACATCCTAACAGTGCGAGGAGCAATGTCCTGACAGGGGAAATGAAATTACTTTCCTCTGCTTTTGAAATGTGTCAATAGAAGTACCCAAAATCTTCAGTGTGGGAGATACCCTATTATTATACCACCTGGAAGGTGGCTACAAGATAATAGCATTTTCCCTGCTTATGAGGGATTTATTTATTTATTTATTTATTTTGGTGCAGGAGCAGAGTAAAAAGGGGATGCAATTTTGCAAGAGAAATTGTGCTGGCTAAGCTGCCATGCTTCCCAAGGAATTAAAAGAAGTCTAATGACAATTAATGAGACATAGCAGATACTTTTGAAAATTTTACCCATATGAAAAAAAAATTAGAAAAATCTCATTTCTTAGGAATAAAAAAAATAGAAACCTTTTAGGATTGGGGTTTTGTTTGTTCGTTTTCTTTGAATCAGAGATTGAGAAAACCATCGTCACACTTTTTTGCAGTTACCTTTTAGTAATTCACTTTTGAAACAAAGTGGGGAATCAGACTGTCTTCTTTTTGATGATGAGTAGCACTGGAGTCATAAAGTTGCAGATTTCTACTTAGTAATCCGCACCGTTTTTTGCGGAGAATAAAAGTGAAAGCAGTTGATCAAGTAATTAAAACCACATAAAGTCATGGAAGCAAGACAAAAATGTTACTCTTGCAATTAGGCTGCAATCTCTGTCTCTGCTCCTCCCCTTTCCAGCAAAACTGAAAGCAGAGGACTTGGCTTGTACCGCTCCCGCCTAGGGCTCTGTGTTGGCATATGCGTATGTTTAGGAAGATCCAGTGGTTTAAGCTTGTGTTTGGCCTCTAGCCAGATACAAGTGAAAATTCTTGAGATCATCATCGCATGGGGTTGTGGAGGGAAAGTAATTTCTAGATTTGCCTCTTCCCTCATGGACAAACTTTCCTTGCAGTTTCCTATTCCCTTAAAGTATCTTGTCTTTCCCATTGTAGGATCTGGCGTGTTTTTCTCAAGGGCAGGAGTCCTGTGTTTTGTTTCTTACCTGTTTTATTCTGCAGGGCTCCTCACTCATCAATTCCTTCACTGACGGCAGATGCAGAGGTCGTTCTCTTTACTTTTTTCTATAACCATGCCAGCTTTTTCCCCCTATACTGTCTTTTACTCTTGGTATGTCCTTTATGAACTGTACCATCAACCTCCTGTTACTCAAATATTCTCCTACAGACTGCTGCCATTGCAGGGCAAATAGTCTTCTTTGCATCCATTCCCTCTGAAGTACCTTCATCACTTGGCCATTGAACTTACCCCCATACTACTTACTACCCAGGTAACTACTATTTACTGAAAATGTGCTTTCTTTAAACATTTGTTTCACTTTGTATACTTGAAGCCAGAATACTGTCTCATCCCAGGAATGGAGCGAAGACGAGTGAAACATGCAGACTCCCAGGAACAAGTGCTGTACCTCCACAGTGGGGATGGAAATGCCCATCTTCCTGACATGATGCCTTTAGTGTGTTGTAGAGAGGATGTGAAAAAGAAGTTAGAGCAGACTGAGAGATGCTTTAAATTATGCCTGAGCAGCAGAGGTCCAAGCTTTGGAAGGAGTCTCCTTCGTCTTTTGCTGGTGCCTTCTGGCCTTTCAGCTGTGCTAAGCAGAGCTGTGGTATGGTTGCATCTGCCCACAATGCCATTGTGGTTTCCTGTTTCATCCTTTCAAAATAGTATCTATCAAGTTCTCATCACCATCAGTATCCAGAGCTCCTTGCTGACTGGGTCTGCAGAAATGGGTCCTGCTTCAGCATTGCACTGAAGCCCATCTTTGAGTACTCTGCTGGAGAGAGATGGGATCACTCAGTAGTTTTAAAAAGTTGTTGTAAAAGAAAATGTGATTTGTAGGTTACCCCAACACCTCGATCAAAAATTTGAAACCTTAAAATGTTTAATTTGGCATTCCTAGCTTCAGAATAACTGAAAAAGACTTTATTTTTCCTTTTTCCTTTCTAAACATAAGTAAAGAAAAAAGTTTCTGTTACTGGCAGAGATTTTGTGGGCCAACTTTCAGGGCAAAATATTGGGTTTTGAGTAGGGGATTCTAATGGAAAAGCTGAGCACCAAATTCAAGCAAGGTTCTTCTTTATTATAGAAGCCAAAAGCTCTTCCAGATGTCCGTCAGCCCAACATGCTAGATGCTGCCTTCACTGGTTTTAATAAAAGCTCATATTCAGCAACCTTTATTACTGATTTACTGTACACTACTTAAGCCAGAAAATGACAAGCAAAGACCTGATATTTTCATCAGTTGCACTCAAGCCTGTCATTTACTGTGTTAAACATCGTCCCAGTTTCATTATTTTACAGAAAAATTTCTGTAGATTGCCATTATTAAAACTGAAATTTCAGAAACTCGTGTGAAGAAGTACATGAGTGAGAAATGCACATGAACAAATCAGAAAACGGTGTGTGCAAAACAGGCAAAACCACTAACGACGCAAACACATACGTGATGTACAACGAGACAGGGTTTTCTGTGAGAAGTTACCTGTTTGTACATGCAACTACTACATTCTCTAAAGAAAAATGGAGGCTGAAAAAGAAAGCCAAACAGAAAATGTTCTATAACAAATACAGGGAAGTGTGATGTGACTTTGTGAAGAGAACAAAACTAACAGAAAAATCATCAGTCAGAGTAGCTAATGAAATCTCTGAACAATGATGTAATTAAAGTGCATTAATCATTATAAAAGATCATTTCCCTGTAAACACCTGCTCCCATTCACTTGGCAACAGTCTGGGCAGTGTCATGAATCATGAGGTTTTGGATTATGCTGAAGGGCTTGTGTTATCTGGAAACAATGTAGAACATCCCCAGCTTGACAGGATCTGGGACAGCAGTGCTTCTCATCAGTTCAGGTACAGCATTAAGGAAATCAGGGGAAGGAGAATTGGACGTTGCTTACAGTGGAAAGGAAAACCTGGTATAAAAGTGAACCCTGCCTTCTCAGCCATGCACAAAATTCAATTTTGTGCCAATGGATTCAGATAAAGTAAGTCCTCTGGGAAAAGAGACCCCACCCAGCCTGCTGCTTTTAAGAGGGCCTCAGGAGCCGTAGTGGCTTGTAGGAGAGTCCTTATTCCTCCCCACTGAGAAGTAAGCACCACAAAAGCCTTCCTGATGCATTTCTCTGCAGCAGCCTGACTGTGCCAGCGAAAGAGTGAGATCAGCCTTTTCAGGAAAAAAAATCTCTTTTTCCTCTGACATAAAGTGCGCAGAAGGGCTATGATCATCCCTTACTGCCTGACAGTCTGTGGCTCCAAGGCATCTGCCTGCCTCCTCCATGCCTGAGACTGCCTATGAAGCAGATGCACATGTGCCTTGGTAAAGCCTCTGTCTGTAGGTGCCAGTTTGGAGCATAACTTGCTCCAGTGCTATTAGGACTGAGTAAAGTTTTTCGTGGGCTGTGTTTTGTTTAGGGCTAGGTCAGGAGTCCTGGATTACTGCTTTGGTTCTGCCATTGGATTGAGTCACTTAAAGAGGAATTCATACAGCTAGAGACTGTTTTTTCATCCCTATACAAATCACAGTATCACAGAATGTTAGGAGTTGGAAGGGACCTCGAAAGATCATCCAGTCCAACCCCCCTGCCAGAGCAGGATCACACAGAAACACATCCAGGTGGGTTTTGAGTGTCTCCAGAGGAGACTCCACAACCTCTCTGGACAGCCTGTTCCAGTGCTCTGTCACCCTCACAGTAAAAAAGTTTGTCCTTATGTTCACATGGAACCTCCTATGCTCCAGCTTGCTCCCATTGCCCCTTGTCCTGTCATTGGACATCACTGAGAAGAGCCTGGCTCCCTCCTCCTGACACTCACCCTTTAAATATTTATAAACATGAATGAGGTCACCCCTCAGTCTCTTCTTCTCCAAGCTAAAGAGACCCAGCTCCCTCAGCCGCTTCTCATAAGGGAGATGCTCCGCTCTCTCAGTCATCCCTGTGGCTCTGTGCTGGACTCTTTCAAGCAATTCCCTGTCCTTCTTGAACTGAGGGGCCCAGAACTGAACACAATATTCCAGATGCAATCTCACCAGGGGAGAGTAGAGGGGAAGGAGAACCTTGTTGCATTTCTATGCAGTTGGTAGCATGGATACTGGTTGTGGACATCATTGGTGGCCCCTGTACACGTGCACTTTCACTTCTGTCTTGCTGTGGTTTGGTGTCTGCATTTGAGGCATGGATGGGGAGGCAGGAGCTGTGCTCATCCTACAGAGATGCATCTGAAGGTGGAGCCATTTGAAGCCCCTAGTGATAAAGATCCTGCAGCTGCAAAGCAATGCTTATTTTTATGCTAGTCTTGTTTTCTTAGCAAGCAGATAGGGAGCATCCATCTCACAAGTGTTAGATTAGGAGTACTGTGTTTATAGCCCATTGGTATTTACCGCTGACTTAAGGTCTCTGTCATGGCACATAATCAGGAAGTCTTTACCAACCTCTGGACTTGCGGCTACATTGGTGGTGAAAATGCCTAAGCCCACATGGATTTCCAAGGGAGGCAGACAAGAGGAGCCGAGGTCCTATTTGGAGAAAGGAGGACTGGGATTGCGGACAGCGGTGTGCATCCTGTACGTGGTTATGCCGCTTCACACCCATTTTTGGCACTTCTGCAGATTCACAAAGGACGGATGCTTTTTCTGCCTGGGCAGAGTGCCTTCCCAGCTGCTAGGTGGGGAAAGTGAAAATGAATTCAGCTTTAGTCTTTGCTGTTCAGTTGCAGGTAAAATACTTCATCTGTTTGTGCCTATTCATAACGATGCTTACTCTCTTTTGTAAGGACTTTGTAAAAGCGATTGGAGAGGTTCAGATAAAAAGTATCTGTTTTATTGTTCTCTGTTTCTCAAAGCTCGTAAAGTTATACAGTGGTATTTGAACAGAAAATCAAAACAAACCTCTCTGCTTCTCATGGAAGTGTGTAGATTAGTATTGCAGAAGCCCAGTGTCAAGATTTCAGGTTTGTGTTGTCTTTAACTTCTTGGTGTTTTTGGAGAGGTATGGATTGCTACCAGCTTGTTGCTGCCGTGCCTTCTACTGCCTTTACTGTCCAGCTCAGATAGGTCCCAGCCTGAGAGCAGGGTGTGCCAGCCCTCTTTGCAGCCAGTGTCTTCAGTGCTGAGCAGAAAGGGAAGCCCGTGCAGGCTGCAGCCAGCTGCCTCAGATCCGCTCACCACTATACGCCCTCTCTCCCAACTCCGCTTGCCCAGGTTCTGCTCTGTCCAAAAGCACAGTTACACTTTTCCCTAATAGCCCTAATTCTCCACGATAGTCTCCAGGGGATTGAAGTGAGGATGTACTCTATGTGGCTGCAGAGAGTGAAGAAAGACGTAATATCTTTGAGTCCTCCTCTTCATCATTTGTTCTGGACTTGAACCAAAAGCAACAAAATACATTGGTGTAGTCTTAGAAAATTCAAATAGGTTTCCATGGCATTGTACATTGAATACATGGATGTATTCATGTTGTTCATAGAGTCTGAAATAATGCTTTAGTCAGTCTCTTTCTGTTAACTGTTTGTGTAATGCAGAGTTTGTAAGCTTTCATTATAGTGTAAGTTGTGTGTGCACACAAACAATTATGTTTTTCTTTGGAGAGTTAAGGCCTATGTATTGTTCATTTGAAATTTTTGGTTAAATTATATGATGTTATTTATGTGAAGGGGACTGTCCTTGTATCACTGCCACCTAATGGTCAAGACATTGTAGTTAGGTGCCTGGTTTAGTTGTCCCCTGGAAAACGGATCCTGTCACCAGTACTAACCTTGTTATCTTGTAAGACTAAATAATACTGTTAACTGCCCTCAACTTTATTTTCAGACCTTAATAGTCTGTTCTGGAGCCTCACTGGACACTGGTGTGTACATTCTTGCTCTGATGGCATATGAGAGATAAGGAAATTTAGTTTTCATATGGCAAAATCCAGGAAGAAAGGGAGACGTTCGTCAGATGGGTGTAATCTCCAAGGGAGCAAATACTTCATTTTAATTCAGCATTTCCCTTTGATGAAAACTTTAGTGAGTGTTATTATGTGGAATTTATATGAAGCCTGGGTTTAGGTAATCAGCTTTAATATTTATACTCTTAGGGAAAAAAATTGAATCATTAGTAAGCATACGTAATTAATGAATAAATTATATTTTCCCTTTGTTTTCCTTCAGGTATAAGGAAATGCTAGATCTAGTGATATCACCTAGCCTGACTGTAAATAGAGAGTGCCCTGACAGACTGAAGCTTAACCTTTCCAGCATTTATGCCACGGCTCCAGATGACATAGAAGGTAGGCTGCCTCTTTTGCTTACTGTTTACTGACCTTAACATGATGTTAAAGGGAGCTGGACACATGCAAGGCCTCTGCTTCCGACAATTTGTTTTACAGTATAGTGACCAACTGGGATTTTTTAGTATTTTTTGTAGATGTTCCAGTTGTGGCTGAATCCTTTAGTTCAAGCAAGGGTTTGAATGTGAATGAAATTGAAATGTTTTATATGTAGATACATATCTGTATATAGTAGGTGCATACATATGCACACGTGCCTTTATATGTTTGCTCCACTGGAATAATAGCAGGCATAAGACATACTTTGTGTAAAACTGGTAGTTTCTGCTTGGATCCCGCTGGAGCTTCAGTGGTGGCATGAAAGTGAGCCCTGTGCTTGGGTGGCTGTGCTGCTGCTTTCAGGATGGGTAGCATGGGAGCTCGTGTATTGTGCAGCCAGAAAACATTTTGCCAAAGCAGCCTCGTGTCCCAGTTTGTATCGCTCTGAGATCATTGCGATCGTCTCCAAACGGTTTGCCCTGCTGGCCTCTGGTCTGAAGTTTCACATTTGGCAGGTACCAAGGACAAATTCTTTCAGTGGTTGAGGCTCTGATGGAAATTTATCTGCTCTTCTTCTCCTCCTTCCTCCCTCTCCCCCCCCATCATACTGTTCAAGTGAAGGAAACAGAAGAATGTTAAATCTGCTAAAAAAATTATTGGCAAGTGATGCAGCTGAACTAGTTCTTGCTAGTACAATCCCAGCTATTGTTTGCTGTGGTCAGGATCTGTCAGCCTTCCTGTTGGAGGGGAGTTAGCAAAAGGCACTGGCTATTATGTTTTAGTAGTGTGTTTAACCCTTCATTTATAGGCTCTTAGAAGATGTTTTGATTGCATGTTTGCTAAGGCATTAGAAATTGAGTGATTAAATCATGTACATCATGACTGCCTATTTACAAGAGCAGTTGAAGGGATAACAGTCTAAAGGAAATATCCTTTTAAATGTACGTATTTGCAGAAAAGATTAGAGCTAGAAATTATTTTTAAATACATCATTTTGTAAACTTTTTGCAGGAACTATTTGTTATCATGCAATATAAGTAAGAGTCCACATAGCACTTGTACTGTTGGACACCAGTTTGCTGGTGACAGCTCGTGCTGAGCTCATACTGATATGTTTCTTATAGAAATAGTATGGTTATTTTTCTACAGTTAATTCTTGTGCTACCAAGATCATGTTCTTTCCCTTGAAAATACTTCTAATTTGAAGAACCTGAAAATATTTGTGTGTTTTTCAAGTCTCAGGCTGTCAGGGCTTTTAATGCAATAGATGCAGACAAATGTGTGCTCTGTATTACAAATATAGTTTTAATTTTAGCAAGTCTAGTCACAGTACTTACGTGAATGTCTGTGTAGAAATCTGGCGTGCTATTTTCTGTCCATTTTCTGTCCATTATCTTCCAGCAGTCCTGGCTG
>NW_010199519.1:0-7918 GCF_000695765.1 Mesitornis unicolor
GTCTTGCATCTGGCAATACATAATCCAAGAAGGCAGCTGAGACTGGGGTTCCACCTGGCAAGAGAGCAGCACTGTGGAAAGGGACCTGGGGGTCTTGGTAGATGACAAGCTCAACAAGAGCGAACAGTGTGCTGCAGCTGTAAAGAACGCCAACAGGATGTTGGGTTGCATTAAAAAGGGCATCACCAGCAGAGATAAAGAAGTCATTATCCCTCTCTACCCAACAATGGTCAGACCACACCTTGAGTACAATTTTGGTCCCCGCTATACAAAAAAAGATGTGGAGAGGTTAGAAAGGGTCCAGAGAAAGACCACAAGGATGATCAGAGGATCCGAAGACCTGCCATATGTAGAAAGGCTGAGAAAACTGAGCCTGTTCAGCCTTGGGAAGAGAAGGCTTAAGGGGGACCTTATTACCATGCACCAGCACATAAAGGGTGGCTACCAAGAAAATGGAGACTCCGTTTTCACAAGGAGTCACATGGAAAAGATGAGGGGTAATGGATACAAGTTGCTTCTGGAGAGATTGTGATTGAACTCCAGAAGAAATTGTTTTACCGTGAGATCAATCAGACATTGGAATAATCTCCCAGGGGAAGTGGTGAATTCCCCTACATTGGTCAGTTTTAAAAGTCAGCTTGACAGGGTGCTGAGTCATCTCATTTAAATTATACTTTTACCTTGAGAGGTTGGACTGGATGATCCTTGTAGTCTTTTCCAACCTAGTATTCTATGAATATGACAAGCAAACACCTGAAGCAGTTTTAAACTAGTGAGAGTAATATTAGTATTAACAAAGATTTTGGAGAAAGCTCCAAAAACAGATTTTTTTTTTAAAGATGTCTTTATATGTTCTCCAAAGATGTCTACAGACGTTAGTGCAGTATACAAGAGTAGTGTACTAGGGATATACTAATATATTCTCCAAGCTTTATGAGATTGCAAGAATGACGGGGAATAAATGCGTATATTATTCTCTGGGACCCGGATTTACAGGCTCACAATGAAAGTTCCTCAATGATCAATGAAAAAATCACTCGGAAAAAAGTGTAACAGTTATAGCTGTTCCCCTTAAGAAGGATTGTAGTCATGATCTTGTGTTTGGAAATGGGTCTAATATGATACAGAGCAAATCCCAGTGCCAGCAATGATCTGGAAAAATTGCTGCCAAGGGGAGGATGAATACACAGATTTCCTCAGGGTCTCCTACCACATTAGTTAGACCAGTTGAGGATTTTCCACAGCCAGTGGTGATGTTAAAGGCATTTGCCCCATAACTACTTAATTTAAACTCTTTATTACAAGCAGTTGTCCCATGACAAATCAAAATGGTAAAGTTAAATTCTGCTGTAGGACTTCTTAACGTAGTTTTTAAAGCCTTAACATGTTCCCGTTCCTGTTCCCACACATCTTATATTTATGTTCACAGGTATTTTGCTGAGCAGAATTGTTCTACATGTGCATATGCTGGAATTTGTACAGGGCAAGAAACACCAGATAGCTGTGCGAGGAGAAGAATCAAAACACTCTCCAGCTCTGCAGCTGAATAGGCAGATACAACAGCATTGGTTGCCATGCCAGGTGTGCTGAAAACTTATCAGAAGTTCAGGAAGGGCATGGTCAATTACTCTGCAGCAAAGGAAACTCTGCTTTTCATGGACTTCTGCTTTTGCAGTTCCAGTGACTGGGTCAAATCTTTGTTGTGTAACAATACTAGCATGAGGCAGTCTCAGCTGCCTTCTTGGATTATGGATCCCAGAATCAATTAACATGCATATCACCAATGAAGATATTAAATAGCATTGGGCCCAATATTGATCCCTGAGGGACACCACTTGTGACTGGTTGCCAGTTAGACAATTAACCATTTACTACCACCCTCTGGGAACGGCCCATCTGCCAGTTTCCCAGCTACCGCACAGACCACTTTTCTGTGTTGTAGTTTGTCAGTTTTTCAAGGAGAAGGCTATGGGGGACCATGTTGAAAGCCTTGGAGAAGCCCAAGTAGATGGTGTCTGCCGCTTGCCCTGCATCAAATGAACGGGTCACTCCATCATAGAGAACAAACAGATTTGTTAAACATGATCTGCTCCTGGTGAATCCATGTTGGCTTTCCCAATCACGTGTCCCAATTTACTGGTGATATTACTTGGGAGGATTTGCTCCATAATTTTTCCAGGGATCAACATGAGGCTAATGGGCCCATAATTACCTGGGTCTTCCTTGGAATCCTTCTTGTATGTAGGGGTGACATTAGCCTTCTTCCAGTCTTCGGGTATGTCTCCGGATCTCCATGACCTCTGAATGATTATGGAGAGTGGCCTTGCAATGACATCAGCCAGTTCTTTTAGCACCCTCAGGTGGATGACATCTGGGCCCATGGATCTGTACAAGTCAAGCTTCTGTGATAGTTGACACACCAGCTCTTCCCTCACTGACAGTGGGTCTGTGTCTGCTTCAATATGGATAGTTGTTTCCATGGCCTGGTAACCAGCAGCGCTGGTAAAGACAAAGGTAAAGAAGGTGTTGAGGAGCTCTGCCTTTTCAGCATTATTGGTTACTAGTTCACCTCTCCTGTTAAATAGTGAGCCAGTATTCTCCTTCTGTTTCTGCTTGCTGTTAATATATCTGAAGAATCCTTTTTTTGAAGTTTCTGACTTCTCTGGCCACTTTCAGTTCAATCTGAGCTTTTGCTTTCCTAACTGCATCCCCGCCTGCTCTGGCAATGCCTTTGTAATTTTCAGCAGGTGATGTTCCCCTTTTCCATCTCTGGTACGTTTCCTTTTTTGTTCTGAGCAGGCCCAGAATCTGGCATTTAAGTCAAAGAGGTCTCTTGCTCTGCCTGCTTCCCTTGCCTATAGAGGGATGAACTGGTTTTGTGCATCTAGGAGCGTTCTTGAAAAAGTCCCAGCTCTCACTAGTTCCTTTATCCTCCATAGAAGCTTCCCATGGAATTCCTTCCAACTGCACCCTAAGCAAGCTGACGTTTGTTGTGAAAAACCTGTGAAAACCTTTGTCCTGTGAAAACCTTTGCCTTGGAACTAACCTTCAACATGCTCAGCAGTATCCCGAACTCCATGATGCTATGATCACTGCAACCAAAGCAGCCCCTAACCAAGATATTACAGAGCATGTTTTCTTGGTTAGTAAGCAGCATGTCCAGCGGCGCCCCATTCTTGATTGGCACATCTATTATTTGTACAAGGAAGGAGTCCTCCAAGCATTCTAGGAACTTGAGGGATGACTGCCAAACTGCTGTGGTTTTTTTCCAGTAGATATCTGGGTAGTTAAAGTCTTCCATAGGAACCAGGATTTATTGACCTGGAGCCTGCTTAATTGACCCAAGTATCTCTTCCTTGTTCTCATCTTGATGTGGGGGTCAGTAACAGATGCTTACTGTAATGTCTCCCTTGGAGACGATCCCTCTGATTTTGACCCAGATGCATTCAATGGGGGTATTCTCATATCTTTTTCTCAGGAGGAGTGCTTTTGTCTATGAAGTCAGCACCATATAAGAATTTTCGCTCTAAGGAATTACTGTTGTTTAGATACAGAATAGTATTTTTTCCAAGATGAAGCTACTCACTCAAAATATACACAGTCCTTATATAATAAGATGTTCAAAAAAATACAGTTTTATGCAGAAAAGCATGACTTTATGCCAAAGAAAAGTCAATGCTGTTTTAAATACTGAGTAACAGTAAGTCTGGTCTGATGAGCTATATGCCAAAGTTACCGGAGTGTTGTAAAAAATAATTGTCCTATGCACTTTAATTATCTGTTAGAGGAAAATACAGCTCAGGAAGTCAGCTCAGGATAGCACATTCTGTATTTGGGGAGTATGTCTGATAGTTCTGTGTGTCTGACAGCAGCTTACTTTACAATGCTGTCTTTGATTTGTTTCCTCCTCCAGTCTTAACCCCGCCACCCTGAACAAAGCTAATTATTTCCTCCTTATTTTTAATTGCATATGATTTTTGGTACTTCTACTTTCCAGGATTCCCTTTCCTATTTAAATCATTGCACTCAAACATCATCAGCATTTCTTCTCCAACTCACTTCCCAGTATTACAACTCTTTTGTATGTCAAGATTTGACTAAATTATTTTAAACTGGTTTCTTCCATATTTCTTTGCCCTGCCTTAAACAATTTGTTCGTACTGTTACTCTTAAGATAATCTTGTTTTCCTGTTCTTGTCACATCATTCATGTAAAGACTCCATCACTTGTTTCTTGACTTACAGCATCAAAATGCTTATTTTGATCTCAGAGCTCTACATGTGTTTTCTATGACACATATTACAGATCTTCTTTTAACCCATTTATCTCTGATTTTGGTTTTCAGACACTTTTTCTCTAGGTTTCCTCATTTGTTTGCCTTGTATTTTCTATTTTCAGTTTGACTAGCATGTATTGGTTTTGCCTTTGTACATTGTCTGTATATAGATTTGTTTGGTTTACAATAATTATATTTTCATTTCAAAATAAGATTTTGATGTGTGTAAGCATCTTATTCATCCTTTGCTTTTGAGATGTCTTTTTTAAACTGTGTATGGAGTAAGTTAGATTTCAGGTTGCTAAAAACATTTAAATTTACCTCCTTATGGTAGACCAAGTATATATTCATTTGATAATGATGCTTTCAAAAGTATTGTGTTACAATTTCCCCTTTATATGTCTTCTCAGATAGTTCTGAGCTCATCTGTGAAAAAAGCTTATTTACAACTTTAGTGTTCACTACATAAACAGCTGCTGTCATTTTAGCTGTTCCTCCATTTTATTTTGGCGTTTAATAACCCATAAAGCCCATGAATTGGCCTTCTATAGGTGGTTGACACAATCCTCTAATATTTTACCTTTGGAGTACTTGGAAGCAAGAGAATCTTTTAAATTGAATGAAAATATCAATATATATAAATAAATATATGAAAATTGAATGGAAATATAATTGCTTTCAGATAACACTTCTCAGCTATCCAAGTATACACCAAAAGGTTTTCTGGAAACAGAATGGTGGAATAAAAATTGGTAAAAAATGTTCTATAAAATTGGACAGAGAACTTGCAGTTAAGGCAACATGAAAAAGAGGAAAGATTATTATTAAAGATTGGAAGTCCCTACTGACTGTCAGCCAAAAAGATAATGTTAAATGGCATCAAGGCTAACAACAAAAGATCTTGCTGAATATAAAAATGTGGTCTGTCATAAAAAAAATTAACAGTGACAACTTTGTAGTATCTGGTTGAAATTCTGTTTCTTCTTAGAGGCTTTTGGGTTTTTAAAAAGTATTTTGATTTCAAATGGGAACAGAAATTCAATGCCTCCTTTGTGTTTTGAGGCAAACTGGAAAACAAACACTTTACAAGTGATAAATTCAAGCAAATTTTTGACAAGGAGCTTAAAGTATTCCCATTGTCTCAGTTTTTTGGTTGCACCTACAGTTCCCCTGACAGGCTACACTACAAATTTTTGAGGCCCAGATTTTCTCCTCTGACCTGTGCTTCTGAAACACTGTAATATTTTTAAGACGCCTATCCTTGTTTTGTCTAACTTTGTCACTAAAGTTCTAGTTTAACCTCTTCTTTCCTCAGATCTTTATTTCTTTTACTCAGCATTGTGGGTTTGTATCTTATAACATATAGTCATGTAAACTATAAAATCGCATAGCATATAGCCACCAATATCAGTGGAAAAAAAAGCAATCTTTACTGTAAATGCACAAATGTCCACATTCTAACAGAACAGGACAGGTTTTGTTAGTATTTTATATACATTGTACTTTATATGTGCACATTTATGTATCTTTATACAGAAATTATATATATCTCCTTATGAGCAGACATAATATTATCTAGATGTCTATCAAGACATAAAAATATTCTGCAGTGGATGATGAGTGAGGACACTAAAGTTTGGATTTTTAGTCTTCAGGCCAAAAATCGCACCTATTACTTGTGTTTGGTTGAGAGATTTGCTTGGCAAAAACACTTCCGTTGAGTCTTGAAGTCTGTTACTTTGTGTCTAAATTACTTCTTCAGACTTACATTACACACATGTTTGCAAGACAGCCAGTTAACCATGAATTTTAGGACTGGGGAAATATAATATGTTAAAGAAAGCAGTTACTAGAGTCGTAGAATCGTAGAATGGTTTGTATTGGAAGGGACCTTAAAGATCATCTAGTTCCAACAACCCTGCCATGGACAGGGACATCTCCAATTAGTCCAGGTTGCTCAAAGCTCAAAGCTCTCTCCAACCTGGCTTTGAAGAGTTTCAGGATGAGAGCATCCACAGCTTCCCTGGGCAACCTGTTCCAGTGTCTCACTGCTCTCAGAGTAAAGAATGTCTTCCTAATAGCTGATCTAAATCTAGTCCCTTACAGATTAAAGCCATTACTCCTTGTCCTGTCACTAAATGCACTTGCAAAAAGTCCCTTCGTAGCTTTCTTCTAGCCCCCCTTCAGGTACTGGCAGGATGTTATAATGAGTATAAGTTTATGAAAGAATTTCAAAGCTGAAGTTGTTTGTGCACTTACAGAAAAGAAAATCAGTCTTTTCCACAGCCTCGAGAAAATGAAAATTTGATGTTACATTATAAATAGCATGAAATATTTTTTAAACTATCTGTAGATACTTATGCTTTTCTGGCAGGTAAAAAGCACAGCCAAAGGACTCTTTCAGACAATTGAACTGTTGGGCATCTCAGTGTGATGTGTTTCTATACACACTTATCTTTGCATATACAGCTTGTTTGTTAGAAAAAAAAATTAGACATTTTATAAAGTAAATCAGATTTAACCTCTGTGTATGTGTACCAAATTTTTTTGACAAACATCTGCATTAGGGCCACCTGTTGTCTACAGTGGTGTTACATTATGATGTACGACGTAAAAACATGTAACACTGTGAAAGCAAAATTTATCATAAAAAATATTTTTTTGAAAGAACAAATAAACATATATTTTTAATTAGCCCTTTTTTCCTCTATTAAACTTACCACAGACTCCTTTGAACCCAAAGCAACAATTTTTTTTCCCATAGCAATCTCAGTGAGACCATGTTTAATGTTCTTACAAAAATTTAAATTAATTATACTTCCTTTGCTATTTATAGGAAACTGGGAAAAACTAGTTTCCAGCTAACTGGGTTGTCTTAGATACAGATTATATTTGAACAGCTGACAAAATGTGCTAGGAGAGCTCAGACATCTGCCAATAGGATTAAAGAAAATCTGCTTTCCTCAGAAACTTAGCGAAAGAGATAGTATAAAACTAAAAGTCTGAAAATTAAAAATACCTTATGTTGTGACAGAAAATGCCTGTTAGTTTCCCATTATTTTGTCCACATATTACAGTAATAGTAACTTACTTCAAGAAATTATTTAAGCAGTAATTTTAACACTTTGAAAATTATGAGCAATTAATTATGAAATGGTTCTAAGTGAAAAATCTCTGTCCTGGTTTAGAGAGAGAATTTTAAAGTTAGTTTTCTGTTGAGGAAAACTGCAGTTTTGTAACAATGCTTTGTTTCATGGAAATGAAGTTGATAAAAACTTTGTTACAGGTTTCAGCTAATACTGGTATGTAGGTTGCCATAGTGCTCAAGGTCAAGGTCGTGAGGTAAACAGGTGTAGAGGCTGTGGAGAGCGAAAACCTACAGGAGCCGACCCCAAGGTGACCAATTAATACTATTCATACCAGAAACATCACATACACTAGACGGGGAGTCTGCTGTGGATGGCCGATCTCTTTCTCTTCCTCCTGTTCTTTCTTCCATGACTGGCATCTTGAGAGGGACTCATTCACCATGCTAACCCTGAGGCCTAATCACTGGCACTATTGACTCAGTATAACTGTGTATTTTATATTATAACTGTAACTAATATTAGTTTAATAATAACAATAACAATAACAATAACA
>NW_010199520.1:0-5899 GCF_000695765.1 Mesitornis unicolor
GTACTTTAGTTATATATATATATTATATATATATATAATTACATAAAAGTCTGAGAAAAATATGATCTTGTTGATACTCAATTTGAATTCTAGCAAACGGGTTCCAGTAGTTTGTAAATTTGAATAAACATCTAAACTCACTATTTGGTCATTAAAAACTTTGTACCTATTTTCAACTTAAAATGTTGATTTTAGTCATGAAACCTCCAAATGAAGCATAAATAGATGATACCTGTTCACTGGAGATTTCAGTGGCCCTTTAGACCCAAAGATTTATTTCTGTTTATACTATTAGATCTGATTAGCCTGCACCAAATGAAATTATATACAACTTTCTGGAAAAGTACAGGCAAATGTCACAAAACATACAGTTAAGTCACTGTAATCCAGTTACAAGTTGATTCAAAACCTACAGCTATTTTTTTATTATTTTAAAGCAAATTAAACATGAAATGTTTGCCCTGAATAGTCAGAAAAGGAGAAAAAAATCAGAATCTGTACAACTTGACTAAAGAACAAAGGAGTATCTCTAAAGCACTCCACTAGAAAATAAGCTTTTGTTTAAAGTTCTATTTAATTATTTTTGTCACCGAGTGTGATAAATAGCTACCTGAAATACTAACTTATCTACAAACGTCCTAGTATTTTTTTAACTGTATCTATTGCACTAAAGGAATGCAGGCAAACACAAGGCAAATAGTCAGAATTGTTGAGACATTTGTTGTTTTTTTCCTACCGTTAAATTTCTGGTAAAGGTATCCACAGAACTGCCACTTCCCCCGAAACAAATGAGGACCTATATTTCATATATAGATAAAGCAGAATAATTTCATCCTTCTGCTTACTTCTTCCCCCCTCCCCACAAATGTCTGTTTGATTGCAAGGGCTTCATGATTTCTGAATTCTGGCTATATCAAACCATGAAACAAAAAAACAGTATTACTCTCTGAAATTTAATTCCTCAGGATCTGGAACAAATGCAGATTTTACATTGCAAATTGTTATTTGATGTATGAAAAATTTCTCAAATGTCTTCCGTGAGGTGAACTGGATCTTCTGTCACCTTAAAGTTGGGTGAGATGTCATGCTCCCGTTTTATAGATTCTAAAAATGTTTTGTTTCTAGAGAAAACAGGAAAAGGCAATCATGTTTCTGGACAAACACACTGAATGCAGAGTCATTCCATACATACAATTATCTTTCTTATTCAAAGAATATTCCTTCTTTCCAGTCTAGAGCAATTTTACAAAGAACAAGTCACTGTACTCCCTCCTCTGTATTTCCTCCTAAACTACAAAAGCTACTGCCAGTTCTGTAGAAGCTGTTCTGTGTATCTGCTTTAAGATACATGTCTATATGTGCTGATGAAAGAAAGGGAACTAATCTGCAAACCACAGAACAAAGATAAGATAAATTCTGTAATTTTTTTTTGTCCTTGCTTGTCTTTATTTCAAAACCATCTTTAGCTTCTGCTGAATAATCATTCATTTCGAAATGCAAAAGATCATTTAGCTTTGTGTTCTTTATTAAGACTTCATTATTTCTTACAAAAATAGAATAGAGCATTAGTCTTTATTAGTTTTTAGTTTAACATACAGTTCATTTATTTTGCAAGGGGCATTTTGGGATACAACATATTTAGTTTATTATTAAATGAACTATAACTGTTTGTTTATAGCAGGTCTTCTGGTCACCACACAAATTATCAAGCTTCTGCTATTATATATTATAAACCACACCGATGTCAGAAAATGTTCTTCTAAAAAAGTTAATTTAGGATGAACTCTCACGTTGTAGCAAACAAGGTCAAGAGTCCCTTTAAGAAGGAGACTATTTCGTTGCCTCCCAGTTTAGATTCTCCATAGACACGGTCCACAAATGAAATAGGAACCTGTTGAAACAAGCAAAACTATTTTTAAGGTTCAAAACCTAAATAATCAGATATTCTGTAAGCAAAAGAGTGGCCTTTCAACTACAGCACCTTTAGACATGGGAAGAAGGCAAACACTAGATTGGCTTCCTTTGCATCAGTTCTTACCAGCAGCTTCAATGATGCCCCATAGCTGGGGAGCATGAAATTATTTAGATTATCAGCTTTGAAGATGATCCAAAAACATTACTCAGTGGCTGGATGATACACCAGTCAGAACACACTTAATAGGTTAAGTGCACTAAAAGCCTGGGGGCTTGAAATGAACCTTCACCACTTTCCTTGTTAGCGAAATTCAATACCTTTAAGTCAATGCCTCAGGAAGGCAAAAATCTCCTGCCACCATGAAACAGCATTCTGCTCAACCTCACCACCAGCTAGAAGACGACACCTGAATGTGGCAGTTAGTGCATATTTTACAAGCAATCAGTCTTTGTCATTCTTTGACCATTTTATAGATTATTTAGAGGATTAAAGGGTGTTTAAAACACTAATTTTGGTTTCCTTACTGAAGTGATGATGCTGTCCAGATTAACGCACTGCTCATAAAATGTTAGTAGCGTACTGCATTTCCGGAATTTGACCACGTATAAATGACATATGACAGGACATTCTGCCAACACTGTATTAAAATATTCAAGAATTTCCATATATGTTTGTGTGCAAAACTGAAATACTTCAGGGGCTAAAATAAAGAACTACATTTGCAAAAGTCATTAAAATATTGGCTTAGCTGTCTGCTGGCACTTTCAGCCAGAAATCATCTGGCAAGTGGAACACAAAAATCACCACACCCTTCCATCTGTGCCAGGACTGCGGATTTCTCACATTTCCAGTAGATCAGTTCATGGTAGGAGAGAACCCAGGGTAAGAAGATACCTAAAAAGGCATGCAGATAGACTCAGCAGTGAGACTGGCTTTCTTAGTAGGGTCCCTTTGATGATCCCAGTAAGCATCCTGGCAACTACAGAGAGCTGGTCTATGGGGCACAGACAGAAATCACTGAATATGTGGTCAGTGCAGGATGTCAGAAGTGACGTTTCCTGACCAGTGATGAAAGGATGGTTGGTATCTCACCTAATAAGTGGTATCCAGTCTTTGCCTTCAGCATAGGAATTAACAACCTGTGTTGTGGCTGGACTTTACCTTACTTTCATAAGAAGTTCTATCACCAGTCTTAAAGGGTGTCTTCCATGCCCTGTGGTACATTTCACATATGGTAAAGCAGCACAGCAGAAGGAACAGAGGTGCATATAAAACTTTTCAGGATAGCTTGTGTCAGTTGATCTCATCAACCATTTGTTCCTTTTGGATTGGAAGGTCTCGAACTTCATTTTCAACTTTGCTTAAGAAATATTTTACCCTCACAACTGTATGAACATTTTACAACTGCATAAAAACTCCCCATTCTGCCAGTAGACCAGGCATTAGACATGCAAATGTCACTTCTGGAATTTCAGAGTTACTATTTAGATAATTATAAGATACATAAAGATTGTAAGTACTGTACAGGAAATACTGTATCACTGTACTTGAAACATAATGGAAAATTGTCCTGCCCCAGAAATTTACAATAAAGAGATGACACAGGACAGTAAAAGTACAGTAGTCTTATTTATATGTCTGAAAAAATAAATAAACAGAACAGTTAAGGTTGTTACAGGTATCACAATGGAAATCTTAAAAGACAAAACCAAAGCAGAATAAGGAAGCAGCTTTTCAGGTGTTAGAGAGAACTCCTACATGTGAGAAACCAAGGAATGAGGGAAGACAATGCGTACTTGAGACTGTACCAGATGAATTGTGGAGATGGCGTAACTGACCCATCACAAAACAGAGCCCATGTCTCAACACCTGAAGACTATCCATCAGGCTTCGAACTGGAAGACAAATATCTCGTATTTGATGCTATACAACCAGTAAGGGCATGTAAATATAAATGAGTGGTGGGATCAAATAATAAGCAGAAAAAATGTCTTTGCAGCAACAACTTGAGGAGGTATAACCCAAGACTGCATTTTTTTAAAGCCAGAGAAGTGTATTTTACTGTTTTAAAAACGTCTAGTAAATAAAACCTCATGTCATCCTAGGTTTCAGTATCTGCACATCAGCAACATTAGAAAGCTATACGTCAATGCAACCGAATGTGAAGACCAAAGAAATTAGGGTCAAACCGCAGCTACAGATGGGATAGTGATGTTATTCCATAAGTGAGAAAGGTGGAAGAAAAAAAGCTTGCTTTATTGTATGGAAATACTCTACTCGATGTTGATAGACAAATGAAATACGTATGGTTTAGAGACAGAACTACCAGCAACAGAATTCTCTGACAATTCAGTCATGAAAATGATGCTGAAGAACTGGTTCTGAGATTTGGCTGCAGAAAGAATTCCAGTGCACCATCTTTAAAGAAACCAATAAGAGCCATTCAATGACATATAAAAGGCAGCAATCAGACTGCTGGAAATACAGGATCTAACAACTGTCTGGAGTTCTTTTTCAGAGATTGTAGACAGCACATTCAAAGCATTTAGAAGAGGAAAGTTGTAATAGCTGGAAAGTTGTAAAATAACAAGGCAATAAATGACAGAGAACAGAATAAATCTGAAATAGAATCAGGTTGCTGGAGAAAACAATATGATTTGAAAAGACCTAACTAGAGATGTCTGTACAATATGAAGGAGGAAAGGAAAAAAAAAAAAGCTCAGAGCACTTTCATGGTATATTTTGACTTCTTTCCTTTGAAGAGCCTGGTAAAATTGTAGGCAGCTAAAGAAATGGCAACAGGAAGAGGGAAAGATCTGAGCGTATCAGCCAGGAGAATAAGTAACTGGAATTTCAGATGTGGAATTCACCTGGAAAAGTTAAAAAAATAGAGTTCTATGTATTTGATTTTTTTATATTGATTTGAAAATCTTGCTTCTTTTGGGCAGCCCAAAAAATTTCCTATGCTCTTAGTAATCTGTATCAATGTTTAAATATACTTACAATATACTTATCTAAACTTCTACTGTAATATACTTAGCAAAACTTTACCTCTCCAATAGTATATCCTAACTGTCTAGCTCGAACAATCATCTCCATCTGGAAGACATATCCTTTAGAAACACATTTTTCCATTAGTTTCTGTAAGACTTCTTTTCTGTATAACCTGTAAACAATTACAAAGAAAATGAAACCTGAAGCACCATTTCTGAACTTTGGAAATCAAGATAGTGTGTAGGAATCTTAACTGTAATCACTCATATCATTACTATTTTAAAAAAACAACTGTAACAAAGTCATTAGAGCACCAGTTCTTGCAATCCAGTCTACTATTTCTTACACCCTTTCAAAACAGATGTCATAGTCCTCAGTAAAGAGGTCTCTTCTTACTCCAGTTTCTTGTTCAGCAGTTTCTTAATTTCAAATAAACTTTATGAATTGCAAACCAGACCCATACCTGAAACTCCCTGTTAAGTCTGATGCACCTGGTCTCAGCAAAACCTGAGTTATGAAGTTGGCACCACGACTGTGAAAGAAAACATGAATGTCAAAATTGCTCAGTACACAACTCCAAAAGATCAAGCAGAGTTTCTAGAAAGTAAGTAAACATCATCCTACTACACACACAAAAAAGAAATCTTTTCTTGCTTAATATGCTGTCCCTGTACTTGGCACTGGTGAGGCTGCACCTCGAATCCTGTGTTGTTTTGGACCCCTCACTACAGGAAGGACATTGAAGCGCTGGGCGCTGGAGCATGTCCAGAGAAGAGCAACGAAGCTGGTGAGGGGTCTGGAGAACAACTCTCATGAGGAGCAGCTGAGGGAACTGGGGTTGTTTCACCTGAAGAAGAGGAGGCTGATGGGAGACCTTATCACTCTCTACAACTACCTAAAGGGAGAGTGTAGTGAGGTGGGTGTTGGTCTCTTCTCCTAACTAACTAGTGAAGCTCTCGCAAGTAACAGAATCACAGAATCACAGAACGT
>NW_010199521.1:0-52487 GCF_000695765.1 Mesitornis unicolor
ATTACTTCTATTTAGCTCAAACCAGGACATTGTGTGAAGGAGAGGTTTAATGGTCAGCTTTGAAACCCCTCAAGCCTGTTACAGCAGATTCATCCTGCTGGTCTGATTCAGACCAGTGTCTGGCTTACTCTAACGTATGGCACTAAAATGAATTTGCAGACCTGAACTGACCACTGACGAAAGGCGTACCAATGCAATCTGTTTCTCAGGACAAGCCATCATCTCCCTCTGCCCCTGCAGTGGAGGCAGAGGATGGTGCTACATGTGTGTATGAAGGTCTGGAGACCACCCCCCCTAGGCTGTGTGACATTAATGTCGTGTGAGGATGGCTTTGTAGTCTGTGCTACACCAGAATGGCAGCCCAAAACCTGTGCTCGTCAGTAGCGGTAAGGTTTGTTGCGCAGGCTGATATGTTCTTTTCTTCTCAATAAATATTTGTATCAGCATTCACTGGAATAAAAGCACTGACACACAGGAAAAACTGTCTGCTATTATTTTCCACTCATAAAAAACAAAATCTGCATGATGAGACAAAATTACCTGTTGCAAAGATTATTTGTTACATGAAATATCTAGAGCAGCAGAAAGAAGCTGTTCCTGGAATTTACGAGGAAAAGGGTTGTTCTTTACAGCAGTGAAACACCACCATTGTCCCACTCAGTGCATTAACATTCACAGTGAAAGATGTCGGTTGCAAATGTGGGGGAGTACAATCAAATCAGTATTTCTTAAACAGGTTCGGAGTGTGCAAGCTGGTATTTTGGTATAATAACACAGAACATACAATGTTCTGAGTTGTCAGAGTTTCTGAGGGGGCAGATTCAAAGGCTTGCAACACTTCATGCCTCCCAAACTCCAGCTGAGCAGAAGATGAACAAACAGGACAGCTCATGGTGGTGTACTCACAGGCTGGATGAGTTTAGTTTAGTTTAGTTTTCCTTTTGCTTTTTTAAGCAAATCCATAATTTATATACTGCTGTGATGGAAAACTAAAATTATACAGTACCATACACAGATCTCCTACGGATAGTATGAGTTGGCACATACGTATGTGTGTGTATTTTGGTTGTAATTTAAAACATAACATCATCCCAGGCTAAAAAAGTTTAGAGACCTTCTCTGAGAGAAAGTCTTCGCCTCAGAAAGAGAACTCATGGTAATGGACATCAATGTAGCAACCAGGAATAGCATTTAAACCTTTATCGACAAGATATGGAACATCAAAGAAGTTGAATTGATCTGCCTCCCATCCCAAACAACGCTGCTCCAAAACCAGCCTGTCTCTCTCTATATATATAGATATGTGTGTGCTGACAACTGCATGGTGTTTCAGCGTACACTCCACTCTGTCTTTGCGACTACCTGTGTCTCTGTCTCTGCACATCTGAGCTACAGTCAAAGGTTTGAATTAACAGGAGCAGAATTTTGCATAGACAGTGATGCCCTGAAATACCAAAGAAACTTGAACCTTCAGCTTGTGAGCAGCCGCAGACATTGGGATTTCAGTATGCAGTACCGCTGAGGCTAAACTTGGTATCATAACAAAGCGTGGGTCTAAATAAAAGCTGCCTGAAACTCCCAAGAGGTTTGCTGCTTCTACACGATGACAGTTGTTAGAGAGTAGCTCTCCTACAGAAACAACCATGCCAAATATAGCCTGCTGGAGTAAATGCAAGAGGCAACGCTGGAAGAAAATTGAAAATGTTTTGTTTGCTCTCTGAATGCAAGCCTACTTCTTAGAGGCTGTGGATGCCATATCTGGGAGTATTTGTCCCTTTAGCTCTATGATTCCCTCAGTTATTAATACAACATGGCCTTTCTCAGAAGCTTTGAGTCTTTCTTCAGGCCATACTTCTGTCTGGGAGACTCCTCCTTGCACGAGACTCAAAGAAGCAGGTGAGACATTTTCTCTCCCAGGTGACTGCCAACTGCTTTGAAGTTACGCCACCAAGACACCCTACTTATGTCACTTTTTCTGCTGGTCTGCTATTGACCATACCATACCATAGCTATGATTTAGCCATATATTCATGCAAGCAGCAAGCTGCACCTAGGAGATTAAGCAGCCAGACACAATAATACATAAATTTGCCCACTTTATCACAATGGTGTATTCTTTGGCAGCTTCTTTGCTCCCTCATTCCCCTGCTTTGCTAAGGATGACATGTGGGTTCCTCACGCAGCTGCTATGACCTGCAGGAACCTTGGAGGGATGTACCAACTGCAAGACCTGGAAGACAGCAAAGTGGTGATCTTGCCTGGAAGCCTAAGCACACCAGATCCAAAGGCAAAGCTCCTCCTGTTCTCAGCAGGACTAGAATTTTCAACTGCAGATTTCAAAGCACAGCATGCAACGGTGCTTTGCAAGGGAGCTTCTAGGAAGATTCATTCCTTGGCCTTTTTATTCCACACAGGCTTCCTCCTCTGCATCTGCTTTTTTTACGTTTTCTTATGTTATTGTGTTTGGAGCCATTCAAACTTCAACACACAAAGCAGAACTCAGCTACACCCCTTGTATACAATACCCTAGGTAGAAATGGTTTTGACTGCAGCCGGGCCTGCTGTCACCTGCCCTGATCCATAAACCTTTCAGCTGCCTCAAGGAGTGATCTTATGGGAAAATCCTGCAACTGGCCAAGTCTGGTGTGGCTTCTTGGCAAGCCAGATGAAAACACAGCCACGCTGCTAAATGCTGCTGCTGGACTGTGAGAGGGATAAGATGTCCGAGTGCTTCTGTGTCCCCACAAAATAAGGAGTTCCACGCTGCAAAATGTGAGTTTCACTTGCCATGACGCAGAGGCAGAACTGCTGCCCTAGGGAGCAATACCTTCCCTAATGACTCTTGCTATAACATATTCCTATGGGTGCCACTGGGAGTTTTGCCTAAATAAAAGCTAGATCTGGGACTGCTACAAAATGGGAGATGTCCTAAGGGAGTCTGCATGCCTCCAAGCAATGGCTGGGCAGCCCATGCTGCCTGTGACTGCCAGTGCTGCGGAGCTCGCCTGATGCTTAAAACATAATCAACAGTCTAGGCCATAAGCCCACACCATTTCATTTTAAAATTAAACTCATTTTCTGAGTAATAGGAGCACGTTTGGGCTTTGAAACCGTAGAGCACTTAGCATCTTTTTTCGATTTCACTGCTAGAAAAAAGAAGGGGACAAAGTGCCAGGAAATATTGTTTCTTGGCTGAACTCTTATAGACAAAGTTTCTGTCCAGAGTGGGTTTTTTGTGTGATTCAGTGGTAAATTTCTCAGCAAGGAGCTTTATGATATAGAGGCAATACTGTAAAAAGCATTTAACTCTAGCTGTGCTGGAGGCAGTTTTGAAAACTTCTGGCATCTTTTCTCTCCTTCTCACAGCAGTGCTTGTAAATGGATCGAAACCTTCCTCAGGGATTTCTGTAACAAAGTGGGTAAAAATTTAAGTGCTTTGTAATCTCTATGGGAAGACTTAGTATCAAGTAGAGTAGATAATTTGAATTACTTAGAGCAATCATGCTTTTGAAAGCTGTGCTTTATTCTTGTGAAAACTAGTTTGTAGCAAAATTACCTTCCAAAAGCTTCTTTGCATGCTACCCTAATGAACTTCTGATTTACATGTAGTTTGTAGATATGACTTGTCTCTCCTAATGTAGTTTTCTTCCATTTGTTCAGGGCAGATTTCTGTTTTAGGAGGAAATATTATGTAGTGTAGATAGCCGCAGTGAAGGAGTTATTTCAAGTATCTCATTTGTAACGCTTTTGTTCCTCCACTCAGAAACCCCACCTCTCGCTCCTCTACGGAGAAGAGGATATTGTGCTTGACTTATTACCAAGCCTAAAGCGTTCTTAAGATTTACTGCAACTAATCACTAAAATATACTTTCTCATTTTTAAACTGCTGTGACTTGTCATGCTGGAGAAGTGCTTCCTACTTCAAAATCTATTTAACTTCTAATTTTTTTCCCCACAAAGGTTAGGTCCAGGCCCGTGTGCCTCCCTCATCAGCACGCCCTTTAATATCATCAGGACTAAGAACATGAAGAGGATGAGGCCTCCAGTGCCTGACAGTGGTGGTACCACTGAAGGCTGAAACCAATAGTGACAAGACTTCAGACAAAGAATTAGTAGGGAAGCTGCTGAGGTCTCCACACGGGTGTCTGACACCAGTACCATCAAAGCGATGCAAAACTGTCTCACAACTCAGCCTCTTTTCCCCATCACTGAAGATGCAGCTCCCACCACAACACATCCTATCTTTGCCTCTCCAGGTAAGGCTAGGATATCGATATGAGAGTTGGCCAATTTTTGTCATCTTTTGACAAACAGTAACTGCTATTTTTTCCATTCTGATTTTTGGGGCTTATTTTTGTCCTGACAGTCACTGCTCTATGATACAATTTATTTAGGTAGTGTTTTCAGATTATACAGGACTATGGGCTGAAATTAGTGGTTTATTGAAGGATAGTGCTGAAGAAAGGGATGTCAGATACTGTTCTCTGGCTTAGAAAACTGGCCACTAATCTAATGTTGCTATCCAACAAGTCAACCTGAGTTACAGGATGGAATAAAAGTTGTTTCAAAAAATCAGTGAAATAAACTTGGGCCTCGGGGCATAAACAAGCTTTGTAAAAGGTTGGGATAGGAATAATATCCCTTTCTGGCACATTGTTTTATAATTACAGAATATGGGACTGGTTGCATCTTTCTCTGAGGGGTCTAGTACTGGCACTTTTATGTACTAGGTAAGTAATTTTTAAAATTTATAGATCTTTCAACTTCTTTCAGTGGAAATAGAGGCTGTCAAGGACATTTAACACAGGTCAATTGCTACGTAGAGACCAAGAACTTAATTTCCTTCATCACATTTCATGACCTCATTAGAGGTAGTCCACAGACACCCAGGGACCAATGAGCCACGGGATGAAAATCACAAGATGACTCAGGCCAGGAATCAGATTCTGTCTGACAGTTTTCTGACACCTGATGTCTTTAATCAAGGCCATTTTTTTTCTTTCTTTTTCTTGCAGAAGATATGCCTCAATTCACTAGAAAATATGAGCTTAGGGAAAAAATTTAAAAGTCTGTGGCAAGCCTATAAGGACTGACGTAAATATGATTATAATGTTTAATTCTAGACTGAAAATGCATGAATCTGTACAAAGTTCCATATTTCTAAGTAAACCAAGACATAAATCTACAGCCATGTTGGCAACCGATGTGCAGACTTCTCCTGGGGAATGTCTGCAAAGAAGTCCCACACCTGTGGGAAGGGTGTTCCCATGATGATGTCACCTACATGTATCACAAAGGAATTTTCTCCTTTGCTGATCAAATGAGGTCTTTTAATGATTGCCTTCCATTTACTTCACAATATTTCATTGTTGAGTAACTCGAGACTTCTTCATATTGTTTGAATTTGATGGCATGTACGAGTAATGCAGAGACCTTTCTTTCCTGGGGGAAATTTAGAAAATAATTCATTCTTTCACTCAGTCACTCAACTGAATCCAATTTGAGTTCATTCTTTTAGGAAATGTGTTTAGCTAATTCTATCAAATTAAAATATGAAAGAAAAAATGACAATAATACTGACCATCTTGACATCACGTTTCTTAATTCTTTCATACCATTCTTCCTCCACTGAGAATTTTATTTGCAGAGGGAGAAACTAGCATAAAGTCTTAGAAGGATTAAGTCACATCCGCAATTTCTGCATATTACTGAACACTAGCATCTATGTTTCATGTACATGAAACAAAACCTCAGCTATGCACTTTTCATGTTGATTTGACTTTTTGGTTTCATTTGTGAGCTTTTACTTTGATTTTCTTTTTCCTTAAATTTACTTTAGTGCCTATTTGCCAGATGCACTGTATGCACAGAAAAAGGTGTAATAACAGGACGGATGTGTCAGCTGCTCTCTGTGTCCTTAAGAGACAAAGAACAAATATTATTTGGAAATTTCTATGGCACAGGGCACTCCCGGCAGCTGCTGATCTCATTCCTACCCCTCACGTGCTGTTGTTAGCACAGGGACACCTAAGGGAACAGCTGAGGACTGGAGAGGCCAAGACCAAAGTGGATATTGATTCCCTTCTTCCTTGGTGTGACTGGCTGCTTAGAAAACATTGATCCCTAGCACAGCCTTGTGAGAACGCTGGATGAATTCATGGAAGAGGAAACCCACTGAGAGCTACTAAATACGCAGAAAACGAATCTGGCTCAGGATGTGCCTGGGCCACAAATGGCCACAAAGCACTTGGAGGAGAGGGGAGACGCTGCTTGTGCCTGTCTTGACCGCATGCTCCTCCTTTCAACATCAACTTCTGGGCGTTGGCATCAGCTGCTCTTATTTTATTATGCTTTTATTTACTGTTGGAAGGAGGCGAGGGCTGGAAGCCACCCAGGGCTGGCTGCAGCCCGCAGAGAGACCTCTCTTTTCCCAGGGCTGGCTGCAGCACGAAGTATTGACTGGCATTGCAGCTGCCCAGTAAGTATGCTTCATAACTACAACAAATTTTCCGAAGTGCCTAAATGGCTTGAAACTGCAGGTTGTGTTGGCCAAGCTCATGACTTGCACATATTGAGAAACTGCTTCCATTTAGCTTTCTCTCTTTTTGTCTCTCTCCCTGTGTTTGTGCATTTTCAATTATGAAGAAATATAACATTAAGCTCAAATTCTCTTTATTGAAGCAGGTGAGGAACAGTGACCTTCAAACTTCTCCAGAACTGCACAATACATTGAAATATTTTAACTCAAGCCACTCTGATAGAAAAGAACATATTTCCATGTTAATTCTCGGAGTCAGAGTAACTGGCAGTCCTTTGTCTCCATAAGCATAGCACACTAGATGAATAGACTGCAGCAAGACAAGCTACATACATGTTGCACTTAGAGACAACTATCACCTTCAGAAAACTTACCTGCCTGCCAGAACTTGCCAAAACAAGAAGGTAAGTTCAGCTCAGTACACAGAGTAGTTCCTCACTGCCTAAGTATCCTCCCAGCTGCCGAGAATGCCTGGCATGTCAGGTACCATGTGCTGAGCAACAGCCAAAAAGCACTCCATTGCTTGTAAAAATGAAACAAGCTCCTTGTTGAAAAAGGCCTTTTTCAGAGGTCCTGCAGCTGTGAATGATGCTGTAGCCATGCTGCTAAGCCACTATGCAGAGCCTGGGCTCCTGGCAGAGGTCAACTTTTAAACAGTGGTGGTAGATGTGTGTGCAACAGGGACCTCTGCAATCCGGAAGAGAGAGGTCCAACTGCCTTGTGCCAGAACATCCCATGGCTACCTTTCCTCACACCTTTGTTACCCAAACAACAAATATTAAGAACAAATATTAAAATAAAACAAGCATTAACAAAATATACCTATTTAATTGTTCACAGTCCACTAATGCCGAAGAGGCCTTGGGAAATCTTGTGCCATCTTGACCTCCAGTTCTCCCCTGACTCATCAGAAACTCGGTCGTTTCATGTTGTTAAATCTTTCAGTTTTGGCTTTGCCCTGCCAGTAGCATTCATGGCATAGATGCTCTTCTCTCCTGGTTGCACTGCAGCTGGCTATCCCCTACTGATTTTTCAATGCTGTGGTGATGTGGTGCTACAAGTGCTATACAATTGCAGATTGGAGGTCTTGAATAGCAGAATCTCCTGTCTGTTGCAGACCTTCCCAGCTGAATGCCTTTGTAGCTTCTCCTCTTGGGCTTGAGGGTGGCATCAGCTGCTTGGACTCTTTAACACAACAAGGCTTGTGCCATCTGGCCAGTGCCATGGGTTATAATTGTAAACGGTATTGCTTATAACAAACGTCTCCAGGGTTGTTCTTGGACTTTTCAATCTCTAAATGGTTTTCAGGCTTCCTGTGTCCTGTATCTATCTATACCACCTTAGAAATTACAATCCTGATGATTTTGGCGTTGAAGATTCCTGTGAGGCTGGTAGAGAGGCTAGTAAGAGGCTGCCCTGACCCTCCAGGGCTTGGGAGCATCATGTCCTCTCTGCATTTGGACTGAAACTGGAGAGGCTCTAGAAAGGTCAGACAGACATGCACGTGATCCAGCTTTCCTCTTCATGTCATCATGTTGTGCACAAATAGCAATTACAGGTGTACCCCTAAAATTCACATAAAGATTCTGACCTTTTGTCACACTCTATTTTACAGTGTATCATGTCCAACATGACTGTAATCTGTTTTCTGTCTTACTCAAATACACCTCTGTCTCCTGCTATTTTAACTCCTTTCCTGGGAATTTCTGTTAGACGGACTTTTCCTTCCATTATTCAGGCTCAAATCACATTTCACCACCTTTTTGCCCCAGATCAAAACTGCAACCTCACTCTCTCTGAACCTATGGCTCCCAAAAACTAGAAAGCTTCTCTGAGGCAGCCAGTCTCTGAGGAGCTGGGGTAATGAGCTGCGGTGGCTGTACATGTTCCTGTTATTAAAAGCAAACGGATCTGTTGAGTTTCTTTTCCGGGGGTCAGGCTTGGCTGTCTCCCTGCCAGCTCGCTGTTTTCCCTGTCTAACAGCGCTTGTTGCAGGCATTCATGCTTGGCTGGAGGTTATGCTCTGCAGCTCTGCTCAGGCAAGCCTGTCCCCATGTGTTTAGTGTATGCTGGATAAACAATGTCTTTGCTGGAACTACTGCGTGGCTAATTAAACGCTGGGAGTTGGGACAGGTACCTCCCGCAGTGCTCATTGTGGGCCGTAAGTTATAGCAATTGCCACAGCCTCCCGTCTGGGTTTTGCAGGCAGGCATCTGTGTGGGGCTCTGCATAGCATGCCCTGCTCGGTGTATAGCCAGAGACATTGCTGGGAGGGAGCCTCTCCCCACCTGAGAGCTTGGGAGTCCCAGTGACATGTGTTACAGTTGTCTGAGCGCTCAGCAGTGACTTCTTTGTGATGCTGGCTAATTTCTCCAGGGCTGGATCAGTTTCTCTCAATAATTTCACTTGCAGGCTGGAATCCCACAAGCAACTCTGTTTTTAATTAGGGGCTCCATAATGTCTCCAAAGATAAGCATAGTGTCAGAGATCTTACATCTGAAGCATAAGGCTCTGTTGCCCCTTATTTTTATTCTCAGTTTCGAGCACAATTATTGTGTCCCTCTGCAGTCTTATTCTGTCCACGTCAAGTCTTCAAATAACTTTCTCAATGGTTCAATTGTTCCAAGTATTATTTTGAAAATAGTCTCTCAGGTCACTTCTTGTCCTCCTTGCTCAGTGAGACAGTAAATAGTTTTACTTCCATGTTTTCTCACTGCCTTTCACAGCCAACTCTGTGTATTGATTTAATTCTTCTGTCTGCTGAATCCATGCTTACGTAGAGACTTCAGACTGGCTTTTTGAGCTCCCAGTGACCCGAGTCCCTTCTGGTGGCTTGCCCGCTCTGTTTCCAAGCTATCTTGCTTTACCTGGACGATGGGGCAGTTCATTAGAGAGGCTGCTGCTGCAGTGATCCACGTACCACACTGGTTGATGACATAAGCTCTGTCCCACCTCTTATAAAGGGACAACTTATCTCCAGCTGCAGGTCACCCTCTCTAGCTGTATGCTTCCTGATGCCACCTCCGAAGGCTTTCTGCATAGACCCTGTGCCTGGCCCTCCCTCCTCTGGAAGTGAACATACAGAAATACTTGAATAAAAGAACTTGAGAGCAATTTCTACCATTCCTTATGGAGTACAACAGCTACTAGTGTTAGTAAGAGAAAAGTCTTGTTAAGGCCTGTAGCAAACATCCCCCAGGCAACTGTGGCAAATGGAAAGCACTGAAAGATGTGCTATGTCCTAATGTCTATTGGAAAGGACTTTACATGCCATATAATTCATGTTATTGCCCTGAAAGACTAAATGAGAATGCACACTACTAATTGAAGTGCTTATGGAAATTAAATCCATGTTTAAATGAATTACAAATTTTTAATGCAAAATTCAGCAGCTAGAAATTTTGCACGAACTTCTACTTAATTAAAATTAATAAGGTTTCAAAGAGTTTTAGTTGGGGTAGACAAGAAAGAATTTGGCCTTAAATGTGTAATTAAAATACAATTACATTGGAAGGAAGTCATTACTGAGGTTGTACCTCAAAAGCATACCTAATAGGCTATCAGGAGAAAAGGTTGATGCATTTGGTACACCAGCTATATAAGATACAAATGGATGTAGTCACTGAGAGAAATAGATATTTGCAAGATCATTTAGTTAGATAGTAACAGTCCTTTCATGGCCAAATCCTTCTGGCTATATTCATCAAAAGATCTGCTTCATCTTAGGTTGGAATGTACAAAGCACCTCCGCAAGTTTTCCTTCTGATACATTTAGCTGTTTCCCAGCCCTCTCCTGGGGCTGTCAGCGAGCAAAGCATCTTTCAACCAATGTCAGACATTTCTGGATGAGGGAAACATTAGCACTGGGAGAGCTCAGTGGCCCAATTTTGGAAACCATTTGACAAAGATAAATTCAAAGTGAAAGGCCTAATCCAACCCTGGTTAAAACCAGGGAGGGAGCTCTCCTCTTGGTCCCTGTACCAGTCTGCATGAAGCCCTGAGCGTAGCACCTGGAATTACAGTGTTAGAGTTATGCACAGCTCTGTATTTGCAGGTTTTGTTTTCACTTTATTCCTATGGCAGACCTAAAAGAAGGAGTTTAAACAATATAACATTCCACAAGATGCAAAAACCAGACAGGTTTGGGAGGTAAAGAGGAAGTGTGAGCACAAAACTGAAGCCACTTTGTGCTCTCTCAAGGCAGAACAACCCACCATTCATTGATTTTTTTAATTTTGTTGGAGGTTTTTTGTTTGTTTGTTGGGTTTTGTTGGATTGTTTTGGTTTTTTGTTTTGTTTTGTTTTGTTTTTTATAATGTGGTAGGATTTTGTCTACTGAAGTCAGTGGTGAGGTTCCTTTTGACTGTACTGAGTTTTGGGCTAGGTTCACAGAAATAAATGTGTTGTCTTTTACAATAAACCATGGAGGCTGTCAAAGATGCAAAGTTCACAATCCCATTGGGATCAGCTCTTTTTCAAACCATTGAGTCATGGATTGATTTGAACAATCTGTAACACCTGGATGTAACCTTGAATTCAAATTGCATCAAGAGGATTTGCTTGTAAGCTTTTGATTTAACCTCATCTCTTCACATAATTTTCTGAGTTTAACTGTGATTTTTGCAAGTACAGTGAGTCTTGTAAAAGAAGTGTGGGAGATGATATGTGAATCTCTCGGCTGTGCAGTGTCCCCTTTGATACAGTACAAAACCCAGTGTAAGCAGCCTAATGTTTTAATGACCAGAAATATGTTCCTGGCAAGGAAGTGAATTTAGCACTTAGTGAAACGCGCTCTGCTGAACTGGTGACATTCAGTTCATAATCAAACTTTTATTGTTAAAGAGAAATTGCGGTCACACCCTTCGTGTTGAAGATTTAGTTCAATAAAATAAAATTCCGTGACAGTAATTTCTCTCTACCCTTAGATTCCCTACAGCAATGCTTGTTAAATGGACAAGAGACATGTAGTGCTTGACATAGCCTTTCTCACATCAAAGTCAGATGCCTTCACTGACTAATACTCAACAAGGATGTTTTCAAGCAACTTTTTTCATTTTTTAATGCAATAGTGAAGATGTGTGATTGTCAGTGTCATGGTTCTGCAGCATCTAAAATGGTTTCCACCTCAGATCTCCCAAAGAAACCTGTGAAGGGATGTTTCGTATCAAGTGTTAGCAGCACTTGTCAACAGGGCAGGGCTGAGTGAAGTCAGGCTTCGACTGCTATAACAGCACAAACACTTCCTTCCCTTAAACAGTTTCTTTTCCCCCAGGGTCTTGTTGTAACTCACATCTGAAAAAGCAGCCTTTGTATCTTCTTCAAGCTAATTAAAATACAGATTCAAGCAGATGAGCAGTGCAATATTGCTGAGGTGTCTGTTTGTTAACTTGTCAGTCTCTGAGGAATTTCCCGTTTCAAACGTGACTGAGGCACGTGGCAGCAGAGTACTCAGCCATGGAAACCACAGCTGGAAAAAAACCACCTCTCAAAACCATAAAACTTACAAGGATTGACATGGGTTGACATTAAGCAACAGGATCAAATAAATGGAGCGAAAACATGCTCCCGATCACAAAGGTCACTAAAAAGCCACACAAGTTTGGCTTACGGTGAGTTTTGCCTTTTTGTACCCATATGACACTTTTTTTTCAATGCTTCTGGGGTGGATGGTGAGATTTAGCAGAGAATTTAATGGCCTGAAGCGTACAGGAGAAACAGACAAGGAACATTGCTTATGTCCACACGCTATCAATGTCAACATATTGTGAGCATGGTTTACCCCCTGCAAGCCACCACCATTGCTCCTCTCCAGCTGCAGGCACTGATTGGGCAGGTGCTGTTAGAGACCATGGCCATGGCTAAATCCCATCACCTGTGGACAGTCTGGATGGAGGCCATTCAACCCTTTTCACCTGTGTTTTACATCAAACTCGAAACAATATAGGTATTCACTGACTGATATCTATGCCATTCAAGTCACAGGATTGTCCAGGTCCTTTTGATTTATATTTCATATCCTGTACACAGCTTAAAAGTTATATCTTCTCTAGGCATCTAATTTGTGAGCCATGTAACTAGAATGTATGAGGGGTTTATATCCAAGAATTTCAGGATTTTCCATCGGTTTTGCACAGGGACACAGGGTAATACCCACTTCCTTTTTTCTTTATTTTTTTTTATGTTTTATTTTACTCATTAAAGGTAAAACATGAATCTGTGCATTTTAAAGCAGGTCTCTGAAATTGCATGGCCGCATAATCGCAATCTATTGGACTAAAAATTAAATCTAAAATTAGACATAAAAATCACAACATTACCAGTCCTGGATTTAAGTCTTATATTGCTGTGGATTTCTAGGAAAATATTTAAGAATCAATTTAAATGCTAATGAACCAGTTTGCCGTAAAACTAGATAGCATCCATTCTCAGTAGCTGCATCAGAGCCATAGTATTGGTCTTTCCTTCATCAGACTTTGCTTGTGACATTATGAACATAAATTCACAAGCGTTGCTGTGTATTGCAGACTTCTGAAGCAGCCATGAGCAGCACTGTACAAGCAACTGGCCCTGGATCAGGCCATCCACACAAACCTGGGACATCTGCTCCATTCAGACAGTTACTGCCAACTCATTCCTGAGCTGATGAAATCTGGTTTGTTGTGGGGTTGTGTCCCATGGCCAGGCTCTCTGGTGTCAGAAGAAGGCTTGGTGTAGATTCCTGTCTGTGTTCTCTCTAGCTATTCATCTCTGCTCGATTTTCAGGCATTTCCACTTGGTTACATCCATCCTAGAAAACTAAGCCATGGCCATGGGCACACTGTCATCTACACAGCCCAGTGATGATGATGATGATCCCTCGCCTCATTTTGACTTGTGCTGACCAGCGCTCTCCCAGCAATTCATAGATAAGATGTAGAAGTCAGGCCCAGGACCATTCCTGATACACTGTGTGGGGAAAAAATAGTTAAATAACAAGAGTAACAAGCAAGAACTGTTTGGTGCCAGGGAACAGCTCCAAAACCATTTAATTTCTTGCTATATTTGTAGCATTCAAAAATACTTCAATTTTATCAAACTTGTTTGGAAACTACCTAGCAAATTCCCTCATTTGGGAGAGCTTGCAGGGAAGAAAAAGGGGAGTGAAGAAGCAAATAAACACATTTTCCAGTAGCATTTTTTGCTAAATAACTGGGCTGGGAAAAATAAAACTGTAATAACTGTAGTACCATGCTGCGTGCAGTGAGCAGGAGAAGAACACCTCCCTCCTTGCACTTGTAGGTTGGGTCAAAACAGGGCAACCACAGCCAACCACAAGCATGTTCATGAGGTGTACACAAAGGAAGGAAAGGTCCAGGAATGACAAGTAGAAGGAGAGTGAGAAAGTTGTCCCAGTGGAGCTGTTGATGGAGGAAAGCTGTTCATGGTGTGTGCCCACATAGCAGAGTGCACTCACCAGGTCTGCTGAAATGCCACATGGACTTTCTGCCAGGAGACGAAATGTGATTTTGAGATGCAGTCCAGCCTGATAGAAGATACAGGGGGACTAAGACTCAAACCCTTGTTAACCTGGTGGGAATATAACCATTAAGTCAGAGATGATAGGACAGTTCTGGAGAACCAGACACTTTTCAAGCCCAGCAACTGTGCAATGCACAATGCCATCTTGTTTATACTGTATTTCTGCTGAGGTTGTGCCTAACAGAGCTGCATCATGGATATGGCTTCCCTGTGCTAAGTGACAAGCTCCCAGATGCACCAGGGAAATGTGGCCCCTGCAAGAGGGTACTTGAGCCAGGAAGCAGAGACACCTCCTCTCCCCTTCTGCAGGCAGAGGGAGGGATGAGGCTTCATGGTCATCCTCCCCTCAATCCCTCGGTGAGCTCAACAGCCTCAGGTGGGACTGAGGTGTGGAGACATCTGCTTGCACCACTTCTGAACAACTGGAAGCTCGTTTTCATCACATTGATCATTCATCACGTTGATAATTCATCACGTTGATTGTTAGTGGGTTTGGAATTTAAATATTAAAGGACAGCCTCAGAATTCACCAGGCAGAAACCCTAGTCCTTTTTCATTAAGAAAACATCTGGGGGCTTTTTTGCCCTCTCTCCTGAACAAGGTTTGAAAAGACAAGTTATCCTCATAAAATCTTATAAACGCCCACGAGACAATTTTGCTTTGAAGTATCAACGTGACAGGGCAAAAGCAGAACAATTTGATACTAATGATTTCAGTCACCATTCTAATGCTTCATGTTTTAAAGATCATTTTGCAATAAAGACATCATGATTTTGCAGTCACATTAGAATAATAAACCGTAGCACTTTTGGAGTACTTTTCCTCTAAAACATGAAATAAATTGGAGCAATAGGTGTTTTTCTCATTTTAAAGTTGGAGAAACTGAGGCCCAAGGACATGACCTTCTCAGAGCACAGTCTGGGAGAACCTCACCTGCCTTCTAGTTCTGGGGCTGCCCTTTGGGTCCTGCTGTCCCTTACCTGCTAGTGCAGACAAGATGACTGATGACAAGTCTCTGCAGGAGAGAGCAGATGCAGATTGATGTTCTCGTTCCCTTCCTTGTAACTTTAGGCACTTCACTAAGGCATCTCAAATAGGAGTGTTGAAACTCCCATCAGGAAGAAATTAAAGCAGAATGAAGAATTGACAAGACCTATTCACAACAGATAAGATGAATAAAATTCACCAGATCACTTGATAATCTCTGTGGATTGGGGGGGGGGGCAGGTGGCCAGAGATTCACCTTTCCCCATTATTTTTGCCAGCACATTCTCTGTCCCATCATCTGCATGAGAGAAGTAGTGGTGTTGTCCCAGACCTGAGTGGTTGTAGCTTACCATGGTCCAATGAAATGCTCCATTGCTGGAGCTATGGGAACTGACAGGTGGGGACCATGCAGACATATGGCTGCTACCAAGCATCCGTTTGAGTCCAGGGAGCACAAAGATGGGAGGCTGACGATATGTCAGACTTCTAATTAAGAGTCACCAGCCTCCAACCTGGCTTGATTCATTATTCATCTGGAAATTTTCTTCTTTTCTTTTGCTATCACCCGCTAGGCAAAGGTATGCATTTCCCTCCCAGAAGCTCCATCGACATTTCTGGTAATACACAGCTCTGAGGTTGTGACAGAAGAGAAAGAAATGGTTACAAACCAGGTCCCGGAGCACTCATCAATATTTACAGGCATCTGACAGTGACTTATCTTAGACCATCTACATTTAAAGCTCAGCGATGCAAATGAGGCACTGTTTGCATTGTGAGTAGTAAGGATGAGATATTCTTACATACATTTGGGTCTTCACAGAATCACAGAATCACAGAATCACAGAATCACAGAACGTTAGGGATTGGAAGGGACCTCAAAAGACCATCTAGTCCAATCCCCCTGCTGGAGCAGGAACACCTAGATGAGGTTGCACAGGAAGGCGTCCAGGCGGGTTTTGAATGTCTCCAGAGAAGGAGACTCCACAACCTCTCTGGGCAGCCTGGTCCAGTGCTCTGTCACCCTCACTGAGAAGAAGTTTCTTCTCAAATTTAAGTGGAACCTCCTGTGTTCCAGCTTGTGCCCATTACCCCTTGTCCTATCATTGTTTGTCACCGAGAAGAGCCTGGCTCCATCCTCGTGACACTCACCCTTTAAATATTTATAAACATGAATGAGGTCTCCCCTCAGTCTCCTCTTCTGCAAACTAAAGAGACTCAGCTCCCTCAGCCGCTCCTCATAAGGGAGATGCTCCACTCCCTTGATCATCTTTGTAGCCCTACGCTGGACTCTCTCCAGCAGTTCCCTGTCCTTCTTGAACTGAGGGGCAACTGAGTCTTCACTACTAAGGGGCTGTTCCTCCTGCAGAAATATTTGCTTTCGGTGCTCTCCTGGCATGTCACTGTAAGATTACAGTCAGGAAAGGCAATACAAAAGACAAAGTGGGTTTCCTAGCTCAGAAACAGGTGTATGTCACTTAAATTTTTTGGCAGACAAACTCTTTGCAGCAGTTGTTCACCATCAGAGGCTCTGCTGCTCTCTTTCATGGCAGTTACCCAGTGAGGTGTAAGCACTGAGCTCATTTAAAAGATTGATCCAGATAAAATACTTGAAGATTCATGTGATTAAATATGGAGTGTTTGAAATGAATAATATTTCACCTTTCACCGTTCTTCTCCAAAATATGATCCTGTGTGTTGCACGCTGGGGGTAGGGTGGGATGGGAAGTGAAACAGATGGAAACCCTCAAAACTGAAGCAGTTACCAGATGCTATCATGAGACTTACTTCAGAGGTGAGAGACCTCGTACAGATGGGCACGCGAGCCCCAAGGTAAGGTTTCATTGCAGGATGCACGCTGGGGAGGAAGAGCATGGCCTGCCTTGCTGCTGCCCCAGGGAAGGGCCCTATGGGCCTGCAGCGGCTGCACTAACTCACCACAGCAACCTGGCCCTGGGACACTTGTTGAAAGCCGTCCAGAGCATCAGATGGCACATCAGAGAGCAGAAAGCAATTTCAGCTGTGGGATTGCTTCTGGTAGCAGCACTCATTGCCAGCTCAAGGTTGTCAGCCTCACAAACTGACTTTTATGCTCTCCCAGGGAGTTTTTTAATTATTTTTTTTTAACCATAGCAATCTTTATGCTAGGCGTCATTTGCAGAATTGGCTGGAAAGATAAAGATCATCATTTCATCAGGTTCCCTGGATCTGAATCTTTGTCCTTTATTTGTCTTCGCATGACTGAGAAACACACCTAGGGATCCTCTGGGGGCAGAGTTTACCCTCAGGAGTAAGGAGAAGTCCCATGAGTGTAGAGATAATTTCACTACATCTTAGATGTGTGAGATGTAGGAGGACAAACCCCCCTCTTTTTTTTGCCACTTGCTTATGTTGCTGTATATGAAAACTTATTTCCAAATGATGAAAGTGTTTGCCAGAAGTAGACAGGTTGTTATGAATGGCATCACTTTTGAATTCTGCTTATAATTAGCCTCCTTCCCTATGCATCTTTTCCATCTTTTTTTTTTTAACTTTTTATTTTTAGGCCCCGTATCTAGTACATTTCTTTCCCTTATGTGAAAGACTTAATAGTCCATTGCTTGATTTCCATGTTAATTAAGCACATGGCTTCTCTCAATAACTGCTACATCCTCGCTTACTTAATACGTACTTTTGTACCGTTAGCAATGATCTGATAACATTATCAGAGCAAAATACATAGAACAAGAAACCGTGGGGATTAGTTATCAAGGAGGACACTAAAGGGACCATGTTAATTGAGGCAAACAGCAAGATTAAGATAAGTCTTGCTGCTTCCTCATATTGGTCTTAATGACACAATGCAGAGCCCAAAGCATTTTACCCGCTGTACAATGTGGTTAAGTCGCTTTCTCCCCTGGGGTGTATAATCTAATCTTCTAGATAAAACACTTAGCAGAGTGAAACCAGCTGGTGTTAAAAGCTGTATTTCTAAGATACAGCACCTGTGAACGGTATTAAAAACTACTGAAAATAGTGAAGACCAATAAAATTTGTAATTTTAGTGTGTGTATGCATGCATACAGAGACAGACAGAAATGTGTACGTTTGTGTTGGGTGTGAGTGCACAAGTTGGCCTGAGATAGGCTGATGCTGCTCCAGCTTCCAGAGAGAACTTTGCCCAGGAGATCTCCAGAGGTCTCTCTAGAGAGTGTGAACGGAATCCATGGGGCTGGGGTGCTACAATTTAACATCATCATTTTAAAAAACATTATTCCTGCTTTAAGAATATTGGCTTTTTCCTTTTTAATATTCTTAAAGGCTTCTTTCTACAATTAAAATGAAGATACCTCTGCAGCAAATGATTTTGCATAAATAGGCTTTGAATAATGGAGCTGTTGTCAAGAAAAAAAAAAATAGGCACTACCCAAACCTTTTTCAAATCAATTCTTGACAGAGTTCTTCAAACAGAGATAAACATTGCTGGCGTAATGATTTGCCACATGACCTTGTGCTTGAAGTGCCAAGAAAAGTGAAAAATAACACACTCAAACAAGAAAAAGTGCTGATTTGGATTCCCAAAATAATATTTTTCTAGCTGGAACTATTTCTGCTATGGGCTAGCATGCACATACAGAGAGAAAGTTAAGATTTTCCTTCGGCAATATATGACATTTCCCTCTCAACTAGATAACCGAGAGGCTATTTGGGCTAGCTAAAAACACTTCTGCACATCTGGGAGCAATACAGTTCAAAAAAAATTCAGGAGGAAGTATAAGTTTTGCAGTTGAGGCAGAAGGTTAAGAAGCAGAGTTCAGTTTGACTTTGCCCTGCCTAACCTCTAAGCCAGCCTCTTCCTCCCTCTGAGCCTCCGGTTTCCACAGGGTTGTGTGGATCAGGGGGTCCCCCTTGGCCTGAGACCCTCTTCACCGCCAGCATCACCAGAGCCCTTGTTTTCTATGGGTTTATAGACAGCCATAAGGAGTTTGAGTAACAAGCAGGAGGAACAGAAAGTAGTCTGATGGGAAGAAATCTGATATAGGTGGCCCACTGAAACCACCTACTGAAGCTGCTTTGTAGCATGGCAGTGTTAAAAGCACTGGATAAAACTTGCCTGGGCAAGGGCACAGGCTGTAAAAGGGGAGGTGGCATGTTTTCCACCATTACGGGTTTGGGGATGGCAGGCATCTCAGAGGCAGCAAACCTCCACTGCCTGTGTGGAAACAGGGAACCCCCTCCCGAACTGCATCTGCCTGTGAAACCAAAGTGGTGTCCTTCAAGAGAGGCAAGACCCTGTGCAGCCCTGGTCAGAGTGCAGCCCGGTGTCCTCCTTCGACTCTAGGCTGTATGGCAAGGAAAGCTATGCTGAAGCAGAGAGCACAGGCTGCCTAGGGACAGCTGCCGTTACTGCCGTCACAAGCTGTGTAACTCCAAGTACCGCATCCACTCGGGACTTAAAAGGCACTAGTTTCCCAAACTGAAAAAAGTTACAAGTGAAACCGAGTGTAAAAAAATTATTAGGAAGAAGCACACATTAAATGGACAAAAAAGCTATTACTTCACAGTAGAGGAGCTGAATAATATTGGTGAAAAGCCTATTTTCTTTCAGCGGAAGACTGAAGGCAGGAATAATGAATTAAAAAGCAATATGCGACATATGGGAAAAAGGGTGAAGTAATAAAAATCCATATAAATGAGAGTTTATGAAGTGTAGAAAATTGATAAAGGATACTGAAGACTTCAGAAAAAAAATTCCATGACTGGTCAGACTTTGTCTAAGAAGAAGGGTTTCTTGAAAACTTAAGAATAATATCAGAAGAACTATCAATGCCATAGTCTCATTGCTAGCTGGAGACAACCAAGTCATTAATAACAGTGAAGAAAAACCCAAACCTGTTCAACAATTATTTCTGCTCTCTATTTGGAATAATGTATTTTTCAACATATTACTAATTAAGAAAGATACTGAACAACTTGTACCAGGGTTAACCATTTCTGAAATCTGCAGGTCCACAAAAGTGGTCCCCAAGAGTTAATGCAGGATATTTTTACCTTGTGTATGTAAATTTTTAATAAGCCATGAAATAAGGGGGAAATTCTCAAAGGTCAATATCAATATTGTGTAAAAATTACAAGACAAATGAAACCACGCAGGTAAATATAGTCCAGTTTACTTGATACCAATCCCAGGCAAAGTAATTGAGAAAATGATGGAAGCTTTAATTAATAATGAATTAGAAGATGGGAGTATAATTAATAAGGCCTTACTGAGAAGGGCTTTGTGATTTCAGACTGATCACCTGAGGTGTGAAGCGTGGTTGACAGAGGATAACCAGGCAGGGCCAATCTGTTTAACACGCGAGACTCGAGCGTGAAGGTCATCCAGGACCAAGGCACCAAAGACCAAGGTGCCACTTCCCCTCGGTGTCCAAAGAAGATACTGTCATTCCCACCTGCAACTGTCCCCTAACTCTGCGAGAGGTAGGTAGCCTCCATGGCTGGGGCCATGCAGTGATGGGAGGCACAAAAATAAAGCCACAAGAGACAGGGACAAGGAGTCTGAAGTGTCCCAGGGGGGCTGGATGTGGCAGGGGGAGGTGCTGCCTGGGTAGGCAGATGCAAAGGGTCTGGGGCTTTAATGAAATGTAGGACGTTGATATAGGGACAGTGGTTCAGAGGGGCAGGAGGCAGGGGTGAAAGAAAGACCGGCAGACAGGTAGCAGGACTGGGAGCTTAGGGGCAGAATGAGGAATGTCTGATTTTTGACAATAAGGCAACATTGGTGGAAAAGCTGCATCCTCAGCAAGTGGCAAGGCAGGTTCCCATGGAAAAACTAGTGGGTGATTGCGGAATGGCCCACTGCACTATCACATGCATCCAGCTCATGTGAAAGGCAAGTGTCTGACTTTGACCACTGATTTTTGCAAGCGTAGAGGTATTTCAAATGGCTTTTCTGTTTTGATCTGTGGTTCTTTAACACAGCAAAGTCATTCAGATAAATAAACAAGGTGATTACGCAGCAGCTTGCAAAGAAATAAGTGAAGTAAGGGTGAGAAACAGGGTGGTGTAGGCTGCTTCAGGAAGTGATGGGAGCAACTTGGCTGTTCAGCTGGCAAAGAAATAAAGGGTAAAAAAGGAGAGAAGGAAAAGGGGCGTACAATATAGACTTTAGATGCTTCATTGAATGTCCTTAACCAGCTTTCATGAAATGATGAGTGTGTGACTGAACTACCCTCCTAAAGGAGTGCTCCAGCAGATTAGTGAGGAATACAATGAAGGGTCATTTTTCTATTGGAGCTGTTGAATTCTTTCCTTTTATTGAAACAGTGAATTGTAGATTTTGCTTATCAAAGGTCCAGGTTCCCTTGGAGCTGCTTGATGATGAGCTACATTCTGCCTTGACTTCCATCCCAGGCATCCCCACCAAGTTCAGTGACATCTCATGGAGAGTAAAGCAGGACAGATGTTAGCTTGAAGTTTTCAACAGTGTTCTGGTTGCTAATGAAGCATGATCTGACCTGTTACACGTTCGGAGACTGTCGCCACTGTCTGCAGTGGAACAGATCGTCTTTAATGTGAAGATGCAATTGATTCATCAGTATGTCATGTATACAGGAAAGTAGAACAAAAGCATTCCTTTTGTTTGATTTTGTTCCCATTGAGGAGTCACTCATATAAAACAGGCAAGAAATTGTTTGGACATTTTTGGCAATGAAAAGGTTTCCTTTTCCCCAGCTCCTTCCTCACCCAAAAGTAACAGAGCTGTCTAGCTTGTTATATAGCACAGACAAGTTTTAAGTCTCCCATTATAAAAAAAAAGAATGGGAATTTTGCTTTTATAAGGAAGAATTGCAGAACTGGAAATCATCCATATTCGGGACATAAATGCAAGCTGTTATGCAGATCAAAGTATCTATTTGGAGCGGAATTACTCAACAGCATCTATCTATGCCTCTTCAACACCTGCGGATTAGCAATGTAATCATGTGGAGGTTGCTATAGCTACATCTCCAGAGCAGGTGGAGTTCTTCATCTCTTGGAGCACCATTATGTTCGTTCCTTGCAAATAAACCATATAAGAGTATATTTAAAATGTCACCCTAGCAGCATCAGCCCCTGTCTCTAGTTGACGTTGTTACATCAGATCTGTCCTTATCCTATTAGCCCTGTTTGTTTTCTCTGGAAACAATGCTGCTTCCAGCTGCGCATCCCGCCTTCCCTGTAAATACATGTGAGCGGGCACCGGGGCCTGGCCAATGCAGGCCTAGTATGGGCATAAAGCAAGTGCTCGAGTTTAAGCTGAGGAGGACTGCTCAAGCTTTTCTTGCAGATATGTAGGCTGGCCTCAGGGTTGATGGCACGTAAGACCTTAAGCAGGATCTGGGAATGGCACATCACAAAACTACCAGACTTTGACAACAATGCTTTCCAGCATCCAATCAAATGCTCAGACTACGGTCAGGCAGTGGTGGGAGTGCTGGTGGTGATGGTTTCCAGCTGGTTGTTGCTTAAATCTCTTCCCAAACAAGGGCTCTGCTGGCTTTTTTAAATCAAATACTTCAGACTTCTTGTTTGGGCTCCCCTGCTGTTTACTATAGCAAAGGGTTGCCCAGATGACCTTTCCTTCTAGCTGTCTGTCTGCAGTGACTGGCATATGCTGTAACCCTTAACCCTCTGCCAGTCAAGCCCACAACATGCTAACCTGAGAGAAGACTCAGTAGCATTCCCTGTACAAAAAACTGATAGCCTAAAAGAAGAGCCTTGACAATCAGGAAGAAAAAAGACAAGGAGCTAAGAAAAGAAAGTACCAAAGAGTAGATAAAAAACAAATCAGGAAGCTTTGACTTGTCTAATTTTGGCATTCTTCTTGTTTGTCTTTTGCTCTAGCTTTACATCAAGTGCAAGCTTTTTTTTCCCCAGTGAAGGTAGGTAAGGAGAGATTTCTTACTAAAACTTGTCAACAGTAACAGCAACAACAACAACAGAGGATGTTTCCCTTCCCTGACAAATTTTAATTTCTACAGTAGAAAGCTGAATTTCAGAAAATGCACCAAACATAGCAATACTTCAATAGCTTTTTAATAGAAAGTTCCTTTTTTCCCCAGAAAGTGGATGCTTTTGAAAGGGTATCTAGCAAAAAAGTGGAAATTTTTGCCAAGCAATGGAATGACCAACTTCATCCTCAGCACTGCTCTGTTTCCACTTTCCCTCCTTTCCCTCCCGTTTGTTTTTGTCCCTTAAGTCACGTCTCTGATACACTGGCTCTTTAACTTCTTCCACATTCCTGAAATATGTATGCTCCTCAGAGCTTGCTAACTGTCTGCCCCAAAAAACAGTGCTGTAAAATTTATTTCCATAAATGCAAGTGAATAAAAGTATGTCATTGTTGCTTTGAGACAAATCCATCTTCAGGTCAATTGGTGCATTACATCTCATTACTATATTTCTCTCTCTCTCTGTCTTCAGACTTCTACCCTTCAGGCAGTTTCTTCTATACCTTTTCCAGACTGTTATTCCCAGAAGAAAATAAGAAAGAGGCCACTCATTATGAGGGAGGCTGTTTAGTGACTGGTCTTTCCAATTACTTAAGGGACAGCTGCTGAAACAGGTGAGCCAGAAAAAGGGGCCACGAAGCAAATCATGACATGCCTTTCTCTTCTTCTGATGCAGCTGTGGTTGTAGCTAGCAATCAAAACGTCACCAAAAGCAGCAATGTACGTTCTGGTTTTGAAAAGAGTATGGGCTTAATGCACAGGCACAAAGTCAGCTACAGTGCTGTGTGCTGCGAGACACAGCTCCTCCTATCTCGGTGTTGAATTCCTGTCAGCACTGAGCCATAACAGAGTGGGAATTCAGCCTTGGTAAACGTACAGCTTGGGGAAGGAGTGCACAATTGCCAGCTATAAAAATGGATTAATTTGGTTTTTTGAGCTTCAAGTCCAATATTAGGGGTGGGGGTTTTTTTTGCTTTTTGAGCTGTTTTTTCTCTAAGGCCTATTATAATTTGTATCTGTTAATTTTGTACTACACCAAATTATGGGTAACATTTGTTCACGATTTACCTGCCAGGAACTTTAGTTTGCTTTTTCTGGCCTGCATGGCGGAAAAAAAAAAAAGCACACATATATTTGCTATACACACACATGCATGACCAAGGTTTTCAAAAGCAGCTGGCAACATGGAAGGCTGTGGTTTTCCACTCTGAGACTCCTGCAGTGGGCTTCCTTTCCTGAGAGCAAGCCTTCCTTAAGACATCTCCAATCAAGCAAACAAAATTTTAGATATAACCCATATCATTAGTCACTTTTGAAGCAAGCAACCTTAACCATCAAAAATGAAGAATGTGGTCTTAATAAGTGCCAGTGTGCCCCTATTACCCATGGCACCTGCAGAGATATTTCTGAAGGGGAAAAGATCTTACTTGGAAGTCTCCAGGATGATTCTGTTACAGAGAAAATAAAAGAAAGTCAGTCTGTTTGAAGTTATAGCAATCAGTACTTAGGCTGAGGCATAATCTTGTTTCTTACCAAAAGGAAATGCAAGAGGAAGAGAAAATACTACAAAATACTACCTTTTTGGGGGGGGGATTCAGGGTGCAGGCTTGACGCTTATCTCCATCCTGCAGCACAGCACCATGCTCGCAGCCTCCTGCCTGGGCTCGCCCATGGAGCCAGCCCATGCAATGGGACCCCCTGGGGGTTCGGTTGGTGGGAGAGCGGTCCCACACTAACCCAGCACATCCATCACCTGCTGCTGGCTGGAGCCTTGGGCACGCTGGCTGGCACCTTGGAGGCCAAAGAGCTGCTTCAGGTCACCTGTAATTTATCACACAGCTTCCTCTCTATTCCCATTGCTATGGAAATTGTTTCTTAAGGCAGCCCTAATTTTCCTTTCATCAGTCAATTAGGGTCAGGCCTTGCACTGGGTTGTTTGTTTCCCCAGTGCTGCTCCGTTTTATATTATTTTTTCCATGACAAATTAAGCACAGCTGGACCTGTCTTGAATTGATAAGGATGCTCTTATATAAAGTGAAGAAAAAAAGGGGCTGGAAAAGACACTGTAAGCATAAGAAGCAGGAATAAATTGATATTTTGAAGGGGAGGGAGTGGAAATAGCAGGGACCTGACAGCTGCCCAGGGAAGAGGATGTCCTCTGATTGCCCGTCTGGTCAGGCCACACCATCTCCAAGGGTCAGGCAGGCTGACAGTGCTGTGCAAAACCCATAGCTCCTGGATATATTAGTGGTGACACTCCTTGTTATGCTGAGCTGTATAATCAGCCAAGAGCTTTTTGGAAAAGTTCAGTAATGAAGCTCCCTCTTGTCTCTTTACCGCAGACTCAGTCAAGCCAAGACTCCCATGTTCTATGTAGGGACATGTCCTCTTAGGGAATGGAAAAAGAGGGAAAAAATATTCTTTCTTTTACTACTACAACAATTTGGTACTAGGAGCTTTGAAATTCTTACATCATGTGCTCCTTTAGTTCAAACAAATTTATTTTACATTTTCTCTCTGCCTTCCCCCACCTTCTATGCTTCGTTGCCACAACAGTCTCCCATAACACATTAGCAGATTAAAAATAACCTTCTGCCACCTTTCATCTACTTTCGCCAATTTAAAACTAGACAAACTACCCCAGGCACTGTGGAGCAGAGGAAGTAACATATGCGTGTGTGTGTGCATATGGACTCTGACCTAAAGAGAACAATTCTAATAGAAAGATGCAAGAGGCTATTTTTATTTCCAAGATGTCTGACTTCACAGCCCCACTTTTCTGCTGTTTTTTTTTATTCTTTTCTCTTCTGCTAAAGCAATCAGCGAAAGGTCCAGAAAAGTAATAATTACAGTTATTGTGTGACAGGAACAATGATTCATGAACAACAGGATGCAAAAAAAACCCTGTCAATGCATTTGTCCTTCCTGAAGCGATCAGGTCCTAACAATTAGAGCTGAGTGAGCAGCAGGACGACGTGCACGAGGAGAGGCAGAGCTGTGTTTTGAATTGGCCCTGAGTGCAGATGTGTACTGAAGACTGGTGTGAAAAGGGCTATTAACTGCCAACTTGCTTTCCTCTGCCTCTGTATGGAGTATTTTGAGAGAACCTTTGATTCAGAGGTGTCACCAAGGGAGAGAGCATAGCATCATGTCCAGCAGCAGCTATGGTCCAGAAGCAAGCGCAACCTGTGTGCTGGCTGTATGTGCTTGCAAGGAAGGATGTAAAGAAGACAAAGAATTCAGGAGCTTGGAAATGTCAAGGCAATGTTAATATCATGGGTGTTCTTGCAATATTAAAATAACTACAATGCCTACATAAGCAGAAGGAGGTTGGACAGGAGCAAAAGACCTGCAGGGTATGGGGGGAAGAGGAGGTGGGAGCTGTGTCCTTTGCCCACCAAGCAGCTGAACAGTCAGAGCGCCTGATGTATGGCCATGCAGAGGGCAGAGAAGGAAAACTGGACAAGGGGAACCCCAACACCCCTCTGGCACATGACACTCAGCTGTAGAAAGGGCCACATAGCAAGGTCACATAGCCAGGCAATTGCTGTCCCAGCTGACAGTCGGTGCTGGTTTTCTTCTATTATGCACAGTATTAATGCAAAATGTTTCGTGTAGCAACTGAAAATACAAATCCCTTTAGCAAGGATTTGGGGCAGGCTTTTCTCAAACATTTAGTAATTTTCTTCGCAAACTCTTTGTAGTGGTTATTAAGCAGTATTAACCAGGTTCGGTCAATCTAGCAACTGGGCTAGGCGGCGAATTATAGAAATTCCTGGATAACCTTAGCTGACATAAAATCTGTTTCCCCGTTGTGCTCCCTTGAGCACGTGCAAAAATCAATATCTCAGAAAGCCCTTCAGAGCCTCTGTCCCCCCATGAACTCTGCTTTTTTCCCAGCTGCTGCTCATTTACCTACCAAGGCAGCCGGATGCTTCTTGAGGATTGCTGCCAATGTTGCATCATCAAAGGTGAACTGATGTTAAGACCCTGCAGAGCACATGCTGAGAGACTGAGCTTATTTAGGAACCCTGGTTTGTTTTCCAGATCTTCACACACATCTGTACTTACTCACCCATGCACTTAATGCTAAAAGAGCAGCTGTTATAGGGAGAACCATCTCCTCAAACTGATGCATCCCATCTGATTCCCCCAGGCCACACCTTCTGCTTCCCACCCTCTATGAGATGCACCAAATTTCAGGGCAGACCAAGAAAACCTCTTCATTTGGACATATTCAAGAACTGAACTTGATCAGCAATGCATCCCTGCCAAACCTGTAAAGCGAGGAGTGTTTGGAGAATTGCTCTCTTCTCTGACTTGATATATGGCTGTTCATTGCATGTGGAAAAACATAACATCTTGTTAGACAAATCCTGGAGCACTCTACTCTCTCATGCTGCTGCATGGCTGCAACTCTGGTATAAGTCAAGGACCCTAAGCTGATCTATTGTCTTTCTTATTTACTACACAGAGTTTTTAATGATTTGTTTAGTATTGTTGTTGTTTTTACCCTTTATCTGAATTTGAAAACAGTTCCTAGCAATGGAGTATTGAACAAAAAGATTGCTCATAGAATCATAGAATGGTTTGGGTTGGAAGGGACCTTAGAGATCAGTCTAACCCTCTGGCATGGGCAGGGACACCTCCCACCAGACCAGGTTGCCCAAAGTCCCAGCCAACCTGGCCTTGAACACTTCCAGAGAGGGGACATCCACAACTTCCCTGGGCAACCTGTGCCTCACCACCCTCGCAGTAAAGAATTTCTTCCTTATATCTAATCTAAATCTACCCCCTTTCAACTTAAAACCGTTATCCCTTGTCCTGTCATTACACACCCTGATAAAGCGTCCCTCCCCATCTTTCCTGTAAGTCCCCTTTAAGTACTTGGTTGGTTTTGTGTGGGGAGGTAAAGGACATTTCAGCTCTGACAACTGTACTTTAGATAGTCTATTTAGTTAGTAGGTAATTTTCTTTAAGATTTAAATACACTCCAGGATGGCATTAAAACTGTGCTTTTCAAATTTAGTGCACATTAGGAGTTGTAAATTCTCTGGTGATACACTGTCTTGAGGAAAATGCTAATTAATATCTGCTGTTTTCTTGCTATTAGTAATTCTTAAGGCCTGTCTCACAAATATCTCAGGTAAAATATTTACTGGTAATTTCCTCAGAGCACTTAGGATCATTGGGGTGGCAATAGAAAATAGTTATAGCCTTGGCCTTTTTTTATGTGCTCTGCCAAATCGTTTATCAAAAAATAGCAGCATCAAGATGGGAGCAATCATTTCCCATTCCCCCGCTCTTTGCAGCTCTGAACCAGTAACTCCCATGTTTCCTGCATGTAGGGACCAATTGTATAATAACAATTTTGTGTTATTATACATTCTTTTAAAATGAACTCTCCCTTCATGCATGAAAATTTCCACATGATATTTCTCAGCTTTCAACATTACAGAGTTCCCAGCAACACCTCTTTGGACTGCCCTGCTTGTGGGCAGAAGGTGGGGAAGGAGCTCCCTACTCAGTGCCTCAGGAGGGAAGAGGTGGGGGAATGGAGAAGATGTGCCCACCATCCCACCGCTTTCCTGTGCAGGTAAATCCTTCAGCTCAACTGGAGCCAGCGGAAACCCAATCTCTGTGCCCACACGGATCACACTGCAGTCTTGGGTTTTAATTCTCCTGGATAAACCAGAGTTTTCTTCCTGGTGGGCACTCCTGTGCCCTCTTTCTCCAGCAAGCAACCCCAATTCCGTTTTCCACTGGTTGGGTATCAGCCTATTGGTACTGGGGTCCTGGGGTCCTGAGGAGCTGGGTGATGAAATGCCTGATCCATGGCTGTCTGCAGTCACATGCTGCTTGCTTTCTGAAACAGAGTGCTCCAGTACTGTTATCCACTTACTTATTTAACCATGAACTAACTTTCTGTCTGTTCTCTCTAAGTTGTTGTGGGTTTTGTTTCCAGTAGGTGTGCTACTTGATTAATGATTTTTCTGTTAACACTTGCTCATATTCCATATGGGAGCTTCTTGGGTTATCTAAATGCACAAAATACTTAAAACATTATTTTTTCTTGGCTCTACTCTGCTTGTAATAGCACAATATCTTCCCCCTCCCCTCAAAAAAAAAGGAGCAATTTCTACCTTGTCTGAACTCACATTGAATGTTACTTATGATTGTCACCTTGTGCAGTATTTCAGGAAAACAGAGCCTGGACAGGCTCTGTCAGGAAGGGTTTTGTAACATACTTTTCTGTCTAAAGTAAAGGCCAAATTCTCTGATAGTAGATGAATTTGTAGACCCCATCTCTTTGAAATCACGTCAGCTATTCAAAAGAAGGAAGCTGCTTTTCTTTCAACCAATCATAACTGCACTTTTCTGGATGCAGGTCAAAAATTATTTACATCAGTATAAATAAGCAATGTGTAACTATAAATAAAGAACACACTTAATAAAATGTTATCATTGAAGTTGAAATTAAAATTGAATCCTGTCAAGCCCTAAACATAGATCATGACAGAAAAATTCAATACACTTTTTTTTTTGGAGGTGCTGTAATTATAGACTAGGTGAAGGAAAAAAGATTATACAGCAGACATAATTTGTAATGATTTCAGTAACATTTCTGATGTAATGCTGTGAAAAGAATGACTACATGTGCATGGCATCTACACGTGCATCTGCACCCCCCTGCAGAGAGCTGCCATCTGCAGCACTTACTTTGAAGCTGAACAGTGTCATGGGCTGTATGACCAGGTGGTGTATGACCAGGCAGTGTATGACCATGGGCTGTATGATCATGGACTGTGTGACCAGGGGCTGTATGACCATGGGCTGTATGGCCAGGGAGTGTATGACCATGGGCTGTATGACCACAGGCCTGTTTCTGAAGTTGATGCACCAGTGACTGCTAGGTGACTCCTGCCAGGCCTGTCCCCAGCCCTGAAACCCTTCAGCCTGATCCCCTGCCCAGAGGAGCCCCCGATGTAAGACCCAATGACAAGTTGGGAAGAAGTTCCCAAACCTGGAGAGAAGCCCCATGTATCCAACAGCTAGGTGACAACTTGCAGACTGTGATGACAGGGCTGTGGCATGGGGTTCTGTTTGCTGCCCACTCACCCCCACCACAGTCTGACCTGCTGCAGCTAAAAGGTGCCTCTTCTCCCACCTTGAGTCCTGCTCCCATCTCTGGGCCATGGCAGCTGGGCTCTCCTCCTTTCTTAAGGGCTGTTTATCCACACTGTAACTAACTGCTTGCTGGAGAGCTGTTTTGCAGACAGAGAGAAATTAAGAAGCCCTAGGGTGGAGGGACATGTTGACTGTGCCTAAAACCAAGCCTTTCATCTTAAAGAGAGTTACTTCTTTATTGTGAGGGCTTGGTCTGAGCGCTGTGTCCTCCACTGGGCAAGCAGGAAAAAGATTTTCATCCATCAGGAACATGGTCTGGTGTGCAAAAGCACAGGTGGACTCAGAAACGCTCTCAGAGCTCCTCATGGCAAAACAGAAAGCATTCTCTTTAAGTTACCAGGAATGAAGTCTCTTGTTGCCTTTCTGGAAAGCAAAGCTTGAGGCCAAAAGCAATTTCTTGTACTTCAATAGGTGAAAACGAAGCTTTAAAAAATAAGAACATGTCAGGGAATTAAATGAGAACCACAAATTTAGCAGGGCTAGTGATTGCCCAGGAGAATATTGAGGAGAAATGTATAGAAAAGAGGGTTTTTGAGACACAGTTAAGTGAATTACTGGTCCCATCCGTAACATCTGTTACAGTCCTGGCTGCTGGGTATTTACTTTCAAAGAAATCAGCTTCCTCTACTGTCTGCTGAGGAGCCCTAAATCAGGAGTGCAGATGCAATTACTGAAAATGAATCTGTCAGAGCAAGTCTCACATAATCAAAGAGTCCTGTTTGGGCTCCCCTCCCAAACCCATCTTTGCCTCAGGGATAACCTAAACCAATGCTCTTCAAACCCATTGGGAGTGAGCTACACACATACAAGGCAGACATACTAAGAAGGTTAACAAAACTTCAAACTGTACGCCAGGAGCTGGTAATGGTATCTGAGAGTCAGCCATCCACAGGGAACGTCAAATGGTGTTATCTTTGGATCTCCATTTTAAAAAGTCAGGATTATTTTAGTGCTAAACAGCAGACACAGCCTGATGCCATTTCAGAAGCACCTGCATGCCCCAATGGGCAACATATACCCAGAGCTTCTGGCACCTTCATGCACTAGCAGGTACGTGTTTTGGCAGGGCATCAGTGTACAGAGCATGACAGACGATTTGTAAAGTGAGCACGGCTGAGGAATAGGCATGGGACCTTTGTTTGTTCCTCAGAGCTCAGCCCACTGACTTGGGTCTCTGAGCAGTCAGGTCTTTCTTCATTTAACTGGACTTCTGTTTAATTGTGCTTTTCTCATTATAGATGGGATTCCTCCAACTTGTGCTTTCTCTTTGATCTGTGTAAGTTTGTGTGGAAAATTACAAATGAATATATCAAAGGCTATCCACAATGTCTAGAAATGGGTATGCTAGTATTTCTGTTACATTCAGAAGATTTTTGTTGTTGGGGGTTTTTTTTGAGGGTGGGGATTTTAAGGTAAAATTTCTAGGAGGATCTTGCAGTTAGAAGCCAGGCATCGAAACCTGGGGACAAATGAAGTCAGCTGTAAAATTCCCCTTGCTTTCTAGGAGTTGAAAGTTTCAGCTATAATTCTGGATTCATCTTCCACCTCTTCAGCACAGCTTCACCATGCTTTGCACAAGTCCCTTACAGCCAGGCACCCAGGTACCTACATTCAATACCTTGAAATTTTTGCTCAAGGGACTGCTGTTGGCTGAGGCTTCCTTCAGTCCCAGCTTCACTCAACAGAGACATGGAAGCTCACTGAGCCACAGCTCCTGACTGACTTCAGGAAAATGCTTCGGAGCTTTCCTGAAAGGGGATGAATTGTTATTCAGAGCAGTGATTTCTGTCCTGTCCCTTCTGTAAAACAGGCAGGAAAAAAAGGCAGGTACTGCCTTCTTGCAGCCTTTGTCAGAATTACTCAGAAAACCTTCACCCCAAAGGCTGTATAGCTCAGATGAAAACGCTCACATAAAAGTTCAGGTTTGACAAAGGTTTTTTTTTAAAGAAGATATTAGGTTTTGTTTCTTTACTTTTTCTCTTTTTATTCAAGTTTGGGCAGCAGGGGGGAATTTTAACTACAAGTTTTATATTTCATTAGAAAAGATTGTATTTTTCTTGCTTTTATTTAAAAAATTTCCTACTTTCAACTTTCAATTATTTATCCAAATAATTTTATTCTGCTCTGCACTGTGGACACGTGGTCTATATGAGGCAATGCTGTGTTTAACCTTGCTAGTACTGAAAGCAATAAAATCTAAAGTAAATGGGTGAAAAGGGACAGTAAATCCCCATTGCAGAATTATCTGGCAGGTTCTGAGTCACGGGAAGATGTCGACAAAATAAAATTTATTTAATACTGATGAATGTGACAGTGATTCACCTAGGGAGAAATAACAATAATCAACACTGATATTTAGAAAACATTAATATAGAAAAAGACCATGGAGTTGTAGCAGCTAATGAAGAGGATAAGAGCTCACATAGCGAGGAGAGCTATTGCTGTCCCAGGGTGTAGAGTGTAAAGAGGGATCTATCGTGTAAACAGAGACGAAGTGATGAGTGCAGCATTATGCAGTCTGGGTAAGGCTGGAACACAGCACACGTTTTTAAGCCTCACTGTCTAAAAGGGACACTGGAAAGCGGTAGAGGACTTAAGGACGGGCAGCAGAAATGGTGAAGGGAACTGGGTGTGACGGGCATGCTGGAAAGCAATTCATCAGGCAGAAGGGAGCCCCAGCCAGCACCAGGAAAAGCACTCATATTTATGTGCTGTTAGGATAGACCTTCCCTGCAACAGAGATCGTAAAAGGGTCTCAAATTAAAACCAGAACAATTCTATCTAGATACAAGAGAAGCGACTTATTGGTAAGAGCTATTACTCAGGCAATCATGAGCGACTGAATGCGAGTTGCTATCGGCAGAAGGTTTCCAAGGTGAGATTAGAAAACATAGCAGTGGGATTACTGTAGAAGAGGCCTCTCAGCATAGTCTGAGCACGGCTGATACAAAAGTTCCTTTGTTGTCATTTTCATCTGTGGTTCTGGGATCTCATAAGCTGCAAAAAGATTACTCCATCACAACAGAAGAGGCGATACACCCAGTTTATTAATTAAATCCATCTGCCACACACGATAAGCCTACACCATGACTGGGACAAAAGGTCCAGCCCTACAAGCCTCACCCCAGCTGTTCCATCTGCTTTACAAGCTTTTGCAGGTCCAGAAGCTGAAGATGCTGCGTTTGAAGTCATCCGCAGAGGTGGCTTTCACTACATGCGTTTGCAAAGGAAGCTGGCACAGCTCCTGTCTATTTTGAAACGTTTGCTTCTGGAATTTGAAATGCTTGTACCAGTTAAATACTAAATTATCATAAATGTAATTTACATGTTTCCCAAGTAAGAGAATGCAAGTGGAGAAGAGGGTTTCTGAATGTTCATATTTCCAAATTAAAGGAATGTAAATGAGCCTGCTGTTCAATTTAGTGTGTAATGTGTTATTTCACGGTTGTCTCCTTGATATTACAGGCCCTTTTTACATTAAGCAATGTCACATCCCACCCAAATCACCATGAGATAAAGATGTTCCCCTTTAATGTAATAAAGGACAATGACAATATTCCAACAGAGAAAACAGCATGCATACAGATTTCGTACAAATGCACCACCTCTCACTGGATATACTCCACTGTGTCCTCTCTGCCATGACATGCAGCGTTGCATAGCACCTTTCATCAAAAAACCTTTCACAGGGAGGCTCATGTTGACTCCTCATCCCTTCTTCCGGCACCCCACACCCTACTGAGGAAGGAGCCGCTTCAGCTTCCCACGGAGCGGTCCATCTCCTGACAGCATAGGCGTGATGCTCAGGAGCACAGCTCAGCCTGCTTCTTGCCAGAGGATTTTTGCTCTACTTGTTTTCCTCATGTCCTTATAGCGAAGCAGAGAGAAATTATAGGATGTTTCAAAATTCATTCATTAGGAGCTGGTGACAGCCGTTCCCACCCACCCTAGTTATCTTTAAAGGAAAAGCGGGTGCTGTGTGTAGCGTGGTTAAAAGACCAGTGGGAGGAGAGCAAAGGAATGATTTGTTAGGCTTTAAGTCAATCATAGCTCAGTCTGGACAACCATAAAACATCTTTACTTCTACCAATAGGTGAAATTTATAGTGCTGTCCACTGGAAAGTCAAATGCTCCCATGAGGTGAGGGGAAATCTTCAGAGTTTCCCATTCATTTAAACAGAAATATGTTGCTCCTTGCTTTTCCCTCCCCAGCTTTACTTTCCAGCAGACAGCCCTGTAAGTCTGTTTTGGTGACAGATCTTTGTTGGCGTAGTGAAGAAGAGGGTACATCCCAAAGGCACAGTGGTTTAGGGACAAGGCAGGGCAGCTCATGCCTTACTGCTCCTGTTAAGGCCAGCACTGCAGGGCTGCTCTCGACCCTGCCACAGCCTCAGGGTTTGCCCAGGTGGCTGAGGATGGCCCAGGCAGCCTCTCTGGCCAATTCCTCACTTCTCTGAGCTGCTCACCTCTTGAGGTGACTGCAGCACTGGGGCATCACAGCTGCCCCCTGCCTGCAATCACCTCCTGCTCTTAAGGAGGGGGACAAGTGACTCAGATCCACAAATTCTCAAAGGGTTGAACAATGGTGAGATGAGTCTCAAGGTTCCTAATCAAAGTGTTTATTGAACAGTACCAATCACCAATACCATGCCTAGCAGTTTTGCTCAGGACCATCGGCTCAACAAGCAACAACAAATTAGTGACAGATCAAACGGCAGTAGCTTTTTCCACAATAATTGGCCTAATAGCTGGCAACAATTAGTGGTAGGTAACAATAGTGCCAGGACAGCAGTTTTTCCTAATAGCTGACAACAACTGACAATAAGGGCCTTGTGTTTCTTAAAGGGAAGGAAAGAGAGTGGAGGAGATAGTGGAAGAGAGAGGAGGATATAAAGATGGAAAGGCAGAAATATCACCAGTCCTGGTTCCAGCGTCTGTCCTGCCAACAGGGGGGTGTCCAGTCTCTGGGGGTGCCACCCATACAGCGATCTCTTCCATCTTTACAGGCAGCTAGCCACCTCCCCTTAGTTGAGTTTCCAGCTTCCCATGCTAATTAGTCCTTACTTTTCATGTAAATTAGCATCCATGCTTTTTACAGATAGGAGGGGTAAGTCTTTTCAGTCTTGATTGACCTCTTCTAGGTGCAGAACTCTTGGCTTATGTAAAAATGAGAGTTCAGTACAGAGGCAATTAAAACTGGTCTGCTTATTCTATCTACCAGAGTAGCATTGGGCTGTGAGGCCTCCTCCTTACTCCAAGTGTCAGTCAGATGATTCAGTGCCAGACCACCAGGTGCCAAGATTCTCAACATTTGTTCAGGTTCAGTGCTTATCCGCACAGCATCCAGCCGCCGCCCTCGCTGTCCTGTATCCAACACCCACAAGCCTTGCCCTTCACATTAGCACCTTAGACAAATATTCGAGACTTTAACATATTGTCCGAACCCTTACACCTGCCTCCAGTACAACCTGGCCACACATCTGAGTAAAGTGAGAGAGGAGCCTCAGGTGTCCTTTGCATTACACCCTCTTCCTACTCATGCCATCCTTCAGGCAGAGATTTCTCCCTCTGGATCCACCATCCTCCTCCTGCTCTTCAGCTGGGCAAGGAGCACCCAGCTGGGCAAAGAAGCATGTCCTCCTCAAAGGGCCTGGCACAGAGCAGTGAGTCCTCCAGGACTCTGTCAGAGGCCATGGTTTGGGGAAGAGGGTGGTTTCCTCACCCAGGAGTATAGAGAGGATCTGGAAGCATGTTTCTCTCACCCCAGGAAGCATAGAAAAGCCCTGCATTGTTTCCTTCAGCTTCTGACAACAGTACCTCTAAGCTGCATAGTGTATTTTCTTGGAAGGAAAAAGATGGCTTCCTAGCAGCTCCCAGCTAAATAATAGCATTTTGCTGTCCCCAGGAGCTTTTAAAGTAAGTTGGTGAAGGAGCAGCTCATTTTGGGGGAGCTGGCCCTCTCCTGTGTCTCAACAGGAGCCAGCTCAGGATGAAGTGATCCTGTGACTCTGGGTCCCTTTCACTTTCTACCATTTACTTTGGTTGTGTGAGTATAATTTCAGACAAGCACAATGCCTGCGTGTGATTTTCCATCTTCTTTTGGCCATATCAACAACTAAATAAGGGACTCCAAAGGACACAGCCTGCAGAGATGGAAAACTGCACAACACACCATAAGTTAAATTCTGACTGGGTGACTCTGATGTAAATGCAGCCCCATGACACTTATATTCATGTAGTCCTCTAGATTCACAGCATTATCTCTGAAAACACTCACTGCTTTTAATACTGCAATTTCTATCCACAGTCAAGGGCAAGGCAACATGCTGTGAGCACAAGACACTGAGCGCTCCTTTCTTACGCCCAGATCTGCCACTGGTTTCACATTAGCTTGTGATGTCTTGTCGTTCCTGTCTGAGATGATGATGCTAAGATGCTGACTAGAGGGTTGGCTGGTTGGTAAAATAATTTCTTCTGGCTGTAAAACGGTGAGATGACAAAACAAACCTTTCCTAAGAATGTATCTGTCATAACAATTTCTGTGTGGCAGGCAGGTTTCTCTGGTCCAGAGGGAGATGTCCCATTTCATCAGAGAGAGTGCTCTACCTTAGCTGTGGAGGAATAAATGGAAAACAACTGCTTTGTGCTCCATGCAAGGCAACAGGGAGTTGGTAATGATTGTAATTCAGAAGGAAAAGCAAGTGGAGAGCATCTGCCCTCCACAATGTTTCTGGGATGGATGAAGGGGCAGCACGTCCTCTTGCATAAGATGATAGACCCAGATCAAACCTGCATGAGCCAAAAGAGGGATTCAGAAGTGCAGCTTCCATCTTCCAGCCAACTGCCTGGCCATAAACCCATGGACCCATCTCCTCCTCATCAATGTGAACATCTTCTTAGGCAAGAGCAAAATGACTGCAAGCAATGCAGTAGTTAGGGCACATTTAAATACAAGGCCTACTCTGGACTTGAAGGGAAATCCCCCTCAGCTTGAATGTGCTTAACATATGGTGTGCTAAGAGTCTCTCATTCTTTATTAGCATTTTTGAAAGGCTGGATTTGCTTCTACTTCAGAATGGAAACATAAAAGCCCTGGATTTCTTTTAGTGAACCCATATCTTGCTAGCCCTCATTCTGATCAGCATAAAATGTTTTGGGAGCTATTGATGAAGAGAACTATATAAGAGGTCTTATTCTTTAGGTGTTCTGGAAGATCTAAGATTTACTCTGTGTGCTCTAAATTGTCATTAGTTTGCAAATTCAAAACACCAAGTGTTTCAGACAGAACAAAGACAGTTCTCTTCAGCAGTACTAATTTCACAGGAAGTTTTAACTTCCAAGATTTATCCATATTTTAGCATAAGTCTCATTTGCAATTATTTCATGCAGTTTTCTGCTTGAAAAAACAGTCTTAGCTTTAGGAGATAGTATATCTTGTCAGCCTTCATAATGCAAAAAATGGTTAAAGCTATTATTTGGCTTAAATGCCTGGGAAGAGAATTTCTCCCCACAGAAGTTTTGCAAAACTTAAAAGAAAAATGGCAACTGAAGCTCAGAATGAAAATAATTTTGCCACCTGAATTGAGGTGAACGATATGGGCTGGAACATAAAATCCTTATTTCTGCTGTTGCAACGCTGGAAGACAGACGTTATTCACCAGAAAAGGCCAACATCGTGAGCTCCAGCCAGTCAAAAAATAAAAAGCCTGGTTTCTGAAAGGAGGTTTGCTTTCATAAACAGTACTATCATGGGTAAGTTATTCTGTAGCGCCAATTGACTGAGGCGCTCAATTGCTGCATTCCCTATGGCAGCACGAATGCCATCGGACAATCAGGTTAAAGTGAGCAATTGCAAGTCCAGCCCATCAGCCGCTGTTAGCAGCAACACGTTCCCACTGCAGCAGAGCCACCTTGAGAGTTTTCCTCCCACTCCTGCAAAACAGGAGCAGGGCAAAATTGATTGAATCTGCTGCCCCTCGTTCTTCTGACAAAATGGAAATAAAGGTATCAAAACAGAGTGGTGTCCCAGGATCAGTGCCTCCTGCTTTGAAAATAAACATACCAGCTTTCCTTACATATTTACTGCATTTACCACTTATGCAGCAGCAGGAGACCATTATCCTGTGACAATGTTCTGCTCTACTGACATTACCTCTTAATTATATCTTCATTAAAAACAAATTAGAAAGCGGTCAGGAAAGTTAAGCCAACTGAATTGCTCATTTGGCTGAACATCCTGACACCTTTTTTTAGAAAAGTGATGCTGGCTCATGTAACAATATGTTTAATGATTTACCTCACTGCTGGGAAGTGTTGATTTTCACTTTAAACGGTGAACTTACTGCTCAGTCACAGTGCATTCATTCTGAAAGGACCTTGCTTAGATAAATACTAGCATGGCGGTATAGCTGGTTCTGCCCGTACCTGCAAGGTGGTGAAGCTAGGTTGGGTTTGCCACTGCTGTCTCTTGACATTGTTTCTTCATTAAAGCTGAAGGCAGAAATAATCTGTGCCTGATGAGTACAGAAAGAACCAGGAAATTGCATTCCCCAGCAGCAGAGTCAGTGCATCCCTTCACTCCTCCCTCCCCAGCACTATGTTACCAGAGGACAGCTACAGAAGGATGCCGGGACAGACACCAGCTCAGTCAAACAGCGCTTCGTGTCCAGGACTGGACAGATTCATACCACTGACATTGGAGAGACCTCCTTTAAAGCTAAATGTCTTGTTCCTCTTCCCCAGACTGCAGCATTCCCTAACAGAGATCTCTCTGTAGCCTAAAACAGTCAGACTCTGGGAATGAGTTGGAACATCCAAGCATATTAGACCAGGCAATACCTGTCAAGTGCATTCACAAGCCATCTCACAATTAGCATCAGCCAGATGAACCTCCCTCCACCGGGAACACAGAGATAACCTCCATGAGCCTACAGACACAGACAAAGTGCCATAATTGCCAGTGTTCAGCAGCACAGGGACATGCTCCCTATTACCCAGTGTTCTTGTCATCCCTGTTAGCTAATTTTTAGGAAAAAAAATCAATTAATAATTAAGTATAATGGAGGCAAAAATACCAGAGACGAATGTATGATTTGAAGATCTATTTTATATAAAGGTATGTAGGAGAGAAAAATAAATGTTTCACCTTGAGCCGATAACAGAGCTCAGACTCGTTATAGCATGGGTTTGCTCTTTAAGCAAAGGGTTTGCAGAGTCTCAGTGAAGGAAGCCAGAGGTGAAGTCTACCTGTGAACCTGGACAGCTCAACATCGTTCACGCTTAGCAGCTTTGACAGCCAGAAGTGCGAGGGGAAATGGGAATACTAGAACCATGGATTCATCATTTCCAGTGTTCTGATATGCACTTGCAGCTGAAGTTTAAGTAAGGAAAAAGATACATTTTTAGTCTGAAAATCGAGACCAAAAAAAGAAGGAAGGAGGACTTAAACACATGTTTAGCTCCATCTTGTTCAGAGTTTAGAAATGAGGAATTTGCAATGGTATTACGTGGATGCTACAAGGCAGACCACACAGAAAGATAAAACTTGCCCTTTCAGAAACAGCATCCAGCTTCCTATTATGCCTTTGAAAGGCAATTTAATATGGAATTTCCAAAGAGGATCAATGCTGCCACTAACATTGGCAGTCAGTGAATGTACCACATACTTATGATGTCTGACATAAAGAGAAATCTCTGCAGTTCAGAGCGTTTGGTCCAATCTTTCTTGTCCCTCCACCTCTCAGATGCATAGCTGCAAGGAAATGACTTCACCTGTCACTAAGTGCAGTAGGGAAGTCATCCTTAAAAGATTATGATCTGCCTGGGATGCACTAGATGGATTGTGTTGCATCTGGGATGGGAAAAATAATCAGAAGAAAAATGAGCAAAAGGAGGATGATACAAACCTACCAATCAAGGGGTTGGAATGAATCTCTTTGGTTTGGGTACATTAGCGCAGAGGACAAACATTCAGTGTTCAGCCAGGCTGCTGTTTCTGTAAGGGTGGTTGTACCTTTTGTTTAGTAGCTGTATTGTGGAGATAATTTATGATGCTTCATTTTCAGTTCAAAATAAACATGAATTAGAAGGAAAAAAGGGCGAGAGACAGAGAGCAAGAACAGGCAGCAGAAATGAAGCTGATGCAATCATTTCCTGTTCTAAAACAGAGCGAGTAAGATGAGGATGTGGCTGGTTTAGTGATCACTGTAATCAGCGCAATTGACTGCTTACAGATGACTAATCTTTCAGTACTAGGGAGGTAAATTGAGACTTCTATATTTCAGCATTATCCTAGCACTACAGGTAATGTAAGACAAATGGTCTGTGAATTCCTAATACCAAAGAGATTTGTGGATTATAAAAGAGCACAGAATGTAGACATGGAGTAAAGTTACGGAAATGCAGATTTGGATTCAGATGAAATTTTAAACAAGCCTTGAGGTGAATTTTCTTTCATTTTAATTATTCCTCGGCTCCATTCAGGCCCATCTGTATTTTAATCAAAAGTGATCATAACGGTTTCATGGGTAAATGGAAAATGGATCTTGATAGATGCTCATTATACCTCATTTTGTTAAGACCTGAAGAACCAACAAGAGGAATGAATTTAATACAGGAAGAAATGAGGTTCTGAGAAAGGGGAATGAAGAGCAAGATAAAACATTATTAAATTAAAGGAACTAAAGCTGTGTTGGACATCCTAATTAAAACATATAGAGGAACAATGGAGCAGGGGACACATGAGTATCAACAGATGTGGATAAATAACACTGTAGAGAAGAAGAGATCTGAAGTTATCCTAGAAAAGAGAGGTAAGGCAGAATACAAAGACAAGGTGCCTGGACAGAATGTAATTCTTCTGTTCAACAAGAACAAGGATGCAGGGAGCAGGAAGATATGGGGCAGGGTACAAGCTCTGGGAGTGTGACCCCAAAAGCAAAGCAGTAGGTGGCAGCTTTCAAGTCAGAATGAGGCAGGTTGGAGTTGGGTCCATGCACTGACAGCAGCTTGCAGAGTCCTCTGACAAATAAAACACCATTGCTATTTTGCCCTCACTCCACACTGACATTACAACCCTCTGACTAGGAGGGGTTACCAGGTTCATCCTGGTGAAAGGAAGACATTCAGCTCTGTGTAGAGTAGGACTTCAAAGGAAAAAACACCAATGTATTTTTTTATACTTTTCCTGAAAAAAAACCCAAACATACTGTCCGAATGCCAAAACAACTCTGCTAGCATACAACAGGAACATGCCTTTGAGAAACCTGAGCCTCCCTACTGGGCACTAACAGCCCAGTAATTGTGCCTCTATACAGGTCTTCTGTGTGACCCTCACACAAGGTCACATCAAGGAAAATCACCAATGTGGACTACTATTTACTGTCCCTATCTCACTAAAGCAAATTCTAGTCTTAACCAAAGATGCTTCTTAGCAGAGATGAGATTACAAGAACAGGGGACCCTGGGTCCAGCCCTTACCAGGTGCTCTCTGGCACAGTTCGCTGGTAAGGGACTGTTGGCTTTGGCAACCAGTGAGCTGCAGAGGCACTGAAAACATGGTGTCTCTGAGCTCAAAAACTCCCTTCCAAAGAGAAAAGGCATCATGTGCTGCAACAGCCACAGTGGGAAGGGGCATGACACTGATGCCCTTCCAGAAAAATGAAGGCCAACTGGGGAAGGGAGGCAGGGAACTGTGCTCCTCAAAAGCAGGCTAAGTGCCATGGCCCATGGTCAGAGGAGGATGGTGCCACCGGGTGTCAAAATGTACAATGTTGTGTTACGGCAGAGATGAACCAGCTCAGCTGCCAGTACCCCACAGGCAGCAAGAGACATCCTGAAAGGGAGCATCTGGCATCGAACTAGCAGTGGAGGGAGCAGGACTGGTCCACAGGCAAAGTCATAGGTACAAGGAAAAGGTTGGAGCATGAGGAAACAGACTACCATGTGTTTGTATTATCGCTGTTGTCCATACCATGAGGTACTGGGGGAAAATGGGTAAGAAATTGTAGAGGAAATCGAGTTGAATGGGTGATCTGTATCAGTCCATGCTGAATTTCCAGTTTTATGGGGAACATTGCAGGAGTAAAGACAAAATCCACAGAAAAGAAGGGATGCAGAGAAGTGGCAATGCAGTGAAAACAGCACAGTAGTTACTCGCGAGACAAATTAAAACAATGAAGTGGAAATGAAAAATGTTGCAAAGTTGTCTTTAATGACTCTACCTTTTGAGTCGAAAAGGAAATAGAGTATATATGCAGCTAGGAAATAAATTATCTTGAATTATTAGCACATCTTAATCACAGAGTGGCTCAACAAAGGCCTTTTTTTTTTAAATCTACTGTCTTTCCCCAGATCATTAGAATGGCAATAAGTCCTAACCCCCAGGAAAAATCATTAAGTTGCACATGCCTAAATTTTAGCAGCTGTTAGCACTGATGTCACTGAAATCAAAACGGTTATTCCAGCAAAGCATTCAATCATTGATGTTGAGGAGCTTCCTTCCTAAACAGGTACTCTTCTGTTTTCATGTAAGGTGCTCAAAATATCAGAGTTTTAAATCAAAACCATTAGTATATTAGTACCTTTACAGTGATAAATGTCAACACTATCCTTTCTTTAGGAAGGCATTGCAGCCATGAATTTTTCATGTCAAGGCTAATACAGTCACCCATGGATTACATTGCACTGTTGACAAAAAAACTAGATTAAAGAAAACTATTTTTAGCTTTTTAAAAACAAAGTTACCTTAAAAATCATGGTGAAGCTGAGAGATGGAGTGGTGTGAAGCAATTCTCCACACAGTGGATGAATGATATAACCACTGTTACAATTTATTTTATTTATCTACACTGAGCATTTTGCTCTTAAAGAACTTCACAAGGAGAGCAGTGGCAGTACTATGATCATCGTCCTCAGTGGATGGCACATATCACAACCATATTCAGTCTGCTGGTAAGGTATCTGCTTTCAAACCCCGCAGGGTGGCCCACAGAGTTCAAGGAGCTGAGGGCTGGGACAGAAAAGGGCCTCTCCTTGGTATTGTTCTTGTTTCAAGCCCATGAATGAGCCATGTTTCACTGGGGATGGAAACTCAGGGCTCAGAGCAGGTCCTCTAGGCAGAGTGAAGGCTTAGTCAACAACAGAGCAGACTCGATGGTGACAAAATATGTGTAAAGGGCTTGCAACCCTTAGTTCTTGGGTCTTATGATTGGAAGAGCAACTGAAGAAACAGCTTCCCACAACCTACCCATTCACAGCATGAATTTCCCCTTCCTAACTGTGCATTATTCTTCTTACAAAGACAGCTTGCCTAAAGTTTGGGCAAGGTTGACAGAGCAGATCCTTTTTGCTTGTTGTCCAAGATAGATCGATTTAAAAGCTAGAATTTTACTATGTGCCACTTCTAGGCCCCCTTTTTTCCTCTTTCCCCACTGCCCTATCTCTTCAAACCATAACTATTCCCATGACGTGCTCATCCAACACTTTCTATTTTTCAGGCCTGCTGCACACTGATCTTGTGCCTTGATCCTTCACCACATCATGAGAATGCAGTTCCTACTGGGTAGGCTTATTGGTAAAAGAACCACTGTATTATTTGGAGGCAGGACACAAAAATCCAACCTAATAATTGGTGCCAATTTCCCGCTTTGATGCTGTTCCACAGGACTTGAAGGAATTCAGCAAGACCTAGGCATTCAGATACAGACTGCATCTTTTTTCTGTGATAGGCAGAGACTTCCGACTGTTCACAAATATGCTTGAAAATTAATCCATTGCTTTACATTTAAGTAAATATGATGTATTTTTAGCCTTACTGGAACCAAACATTGCTGCTTGCAGATGGAAGGTGCTGTCGTATTCCTGCAAGCATTTTTATTCCTACAGAATTAATCACAGCATCAAATTGAATTTGACTCCTCTAGCACCTGATTTGCACCCATAAGCCAGCAACTAGACACAATAACCCAAGTGAAGGGACAAAAGCCCAACCACAGGTTGAGCCAACAAACAAAAACTTGCATTTTTGAAACTGCTTATCACAGACATCAGCACTGTGCTTCCTTTGACAAAGGCAACCATCCTAAGGAGGAATTTATCTAGTGGATGACAGGCAGCAGTGGGCTATGAGCCTAGAAGACAATATTTTGGCTGCATCGTTTCTTCTCCTCAGAAATTCCCTCCTGAAGAGCTCTGTGCTGCACAGCACTTACCAAGGTAACCAGTGATGAGGTTGCATTTTGATCTTGTTTATGCTTTGTAGAGGTTTTCGCTGTATATAAACCTACTTTTATAGACTGCAAAAGGTGAGTACTCTCTGATCATTCAGCTAAGAGGATTTGCTTTTAATACAGAGCCTTTCTATGGTGCTCATGCCATGTCTGGTCAGGACCCAAACTTGACTCCATATCTGGTTACTGCAGAATATTTGTGCTTTAAACATCAGCTCACTGTTGTGTTTGTTAAATCTACAGCATTACAGAGTTTTCATTTGTCACTCCAGGTGGGAAAACTGAGGCTCACCCTGATAGCAGAGGTGCATATCTTCACATCTGCTCAGTTGAAACATTTTTATCAGAGGTCCAGATGCTATGACTGTGCTCATGCCACGATGTGCCAAGAGAAAGGAAACAGAAAGGGAAGGGAACCCAATCAAGGACTCCTGACAGCAAAGCATGCATCCTTGCTGTGCTGACCTTGCCCTTAATGAGAAATGGGGCTGGGCACTGCTGTTCTGATGCAAGGCAGTAACGTCAGATGGACATGATCTTCTCTTTGCTGATGAGTGGATGTTGACCGGGAAATGGCAACTCTGCTTTAAAAAACACTCTAAGTTATAACTGTATACAACATATAGCAAGTTTTGAATTAAAATGTTGCAGAGATTTAAGGAAAACGGAGGTGGAGGTAGATATTCCTTGACTGACCCCGTGTCTAGATCTAGGCTGATAAGAAAGCCGTTGACAGCACAGCCGCATTGAAATCTAGGCATGGGTTTCTGACGGTTACATACCTGCCCACACATGCTTTCTTTTCCCTTTTCAAGGTTAGACCTAGGCAGAGTATATGGGTTGCTGCACTCTGTCCTATGACCCAGTAGAAATTAGGTTGAAGGTCTTAAAGGAACTGTCTCTCTTCTTTCTGTCAAAGTGCTAAATTATTAGTGCTGTGCTAATAAAATCCATTAAGGTTATCTGGACAAATCTTTTTGTAATTTCATAAATCACTTAACAAATCTGTGAACTCAACTGTGCTATTCCTCAGTTAAAAAACATAACAGCTGACTAATATGTAGGCAAGTAACACTGTTGGCTAATGTAATTTAAATCCAAAGGCCATGTGGGTAGAGAAGAAGTCATTGGAGGACCAAAGTCATTAGAACAAAAGATGCCCATCAGCTGTTGTGAATTTATGACGGCATGGATTAAGAGAGGGATTTAGCCCCTTCAGAACATCTTCCATTAGCAGAAAGTAAAGCCTCTGTCGGTGGGCACCAGCATAGCATCCTAATTGCCTGTCCTGGAAGCACTGCTTCCTTTTGGCTGCAACTATTTCCTCCAGCTTTACCCCAGCAGTGAGCACATCCTGACAGCCATTACCAAGCACAGCTGCCTGTCTGTGTGTGTGTAAGCATTTATCAGGTGTCTTCTTCAGTGTGCTCCAGCTGAATGGCCATTTCTGGCCAGGCAGTAGAAGAGGAGGGGACTGTGCCAGCCAGTGTGCTGGGACTACTGTTTCCCCTGCTGTGTCACAGCATATTGTTGTTTCTTTCTGCTCCTTCCAGCTATGTCTCAAGCAGAGCTGTCCCTACATAGAACAACTTGACCTGTAGGCTGTGCCAGGTAGCAGCCCCATTTCTGGGTTGAGTTCAGCAAGAAGGGATTTACATGGAGCTTTGTCCCATAGGATTCACAAGAGAGAGAAGTGTATTCAGATAATCTTCACCTATCTCTTGATTTCTTTCCTTTTCCCCTCCTCTGATAGAAAGCTCCAGGCTGTGATGATGGATTGCAGGCAATATAAGCATTGAACAGAAAATGTCACACTGGGACAATGTTTCCTGTGCCTGGTCTGGGCACCAGCCTCTCCTCAGAGGACAGATTATAATTTCAGAGATGAACTCCACTATGACAGCATGCATGAGAGAGCTTGCTGTCTTCCTCTGATGAAAGAGAAACTCTTCCTTTTACTTTCATCCAGCAGAGTGGACAAGAAAATTCTTGAAGATGCCACGATGACTATGTACACAGAGGTACTGTGGAACAGCAGGTTCAATGGTTTTCCAAATTCCACCTCAAGATGAAGTGAATGAGTCAAGGGAGCTGTGCCTGAGTACACAAGCATAACATGATGCACTCTGTGCACAACTAGAGAGCTGATTTCCTGAGGAAGGTCACAAAATTGTCCGGAATGGGGTGACAAGAAAGAAGATATTTTAGCAGCTGCCAAGGAGCAGATAGGAAGGCAGAACCCTTGGCACCATACAGCAGTGACTTGGTGACAAGATGGTTCTTGGTTGGTATTAAAAACAGCAATATGCTCTGAGACGGGCTCATACCTCTCCTACACCTTTCTGCAGCCAAGAAACTGCCTCATAAAATTATTATTGTACACCTGCATAGAAGTGATTTGGGATATTATTAAGAGGCTGACTTAATCATCAGGATTTAGGGCATGGCTAGGATTTCTCCAAGGTGATAAGTCAAAGTGTACCAATTAGAAAGAATCATGTGCAGCACCAGCTCGATTTAAAAATCACCTTAAGTGAATCAGAAAGCAGATGTGCATTTAGTTGATAACAGCAAGGAAATTAAGTCTCTAAGACCTCAGCTGGGGAGGAGGAGTGGAGGAGCAACAGAATTAACTAGCAGCAACACCTTGTGGCAAATCTCTAGGGCAAAAAAACTCTTCTCTCAAAACTACATTTAGTTGCCAGGAAAGTAAAATCTGGGAGAAGCCTATATGGGACCTGAAGTCTCCTATAATCCACAGAAGAGTGGGAGAATGATCTCACCAGAACAAACACACATATGGAGAGGGACCTCTCCAGAAACCTCATGAAGGAGAAAGGAGATGGAGGTCAGTGGAGGGAACCAGGGGGTCAGCTGGGGCTTCCAGTAAGCAGTGAGAGCAGGACTGCACCATGAAGGGGGAACAGGCTGGGACCCAATGGTGACCCCACCCAATGGGGTGCAGCCCCACTGTCCTCTAGCAGAGTAGGCAGGTGACAGTGACATTTCTTCAATCATCTGGTGATTGTCACACAGGTGATAGCACTGAATCAGCTCCAGGACTTATCCTGGAAGCAGGAGACAAGGTCAGACACAACCTACCCATAATCCAGGCCCAAGGATCATTCAGAAGACAGGATTGGAGGCAACATTACCTACAACAAAAGGTCCAGCATCCATCCAGGAAGTTTGGTCAGGATAGTAAAGGACACTGCTAGACACAGACACACTTACGTTGTACCTCAGGCCAAGACATGGTTCCCAGGTGTGAGCCTAAATGGTGCTCCTGGGCCCATGGGCAGAAGGCGTGGGTGGAAGTCCCTGGTGAGACTGGCTGGGGTCATGAAGGCTGATAAGAGTGATAGCAGTGGGAGATTCCTGGCTGCAGGGGATGGAGTTCCCCATCTGCTGGCCTGACCTGATGTCTAGGGAGTTTTGGTGATTCTTGGCTGCTCCAATCCAGGATATCACGGAGACACTGCTGAGGCTCATCCAGCCCTGACATAAAATGTAACAGCCACTGCTGAATGGGGCAGGTTCTGGTGACAAAGGATTTGGAAAAGGTCAAAGTATTCAATGCCTTCTTCAAGGGCACGGTCTTGATCAACCTGCTAACAGTCCTGATCCTCAGCAACCTGCTCCAGCAGATGCTGTTTTGAGCAGGAGGGGTTGTACTAGATAATCTCTAGGGGCCTCTTCCAACCTCAACTATGCTGTTCCTGTATCCTCAGGGTCCTGATGGAGGGAAAGCTGACACAGCCATGCTAAGAGGAGAGAGGCCTAAGGGGAAAAAAAAGGATGCTAGTTTTCTACAGCATTCTTCCAAGTGGCACTCCCAGCTGAGTTATTACACTGGTGGCCTAATTAAACTGCATCCTTTCCATCTTGTTGTTCTTCCTCCATGGTTATGAAAGACAATACTCTCATCTAGTTAGTACCATTCCAGTTCCAAATCTGCTCCTGAATCCCTTCCAGTTCTACATACAATATTCCCTCTTGCCAGAGGTGTCTATATGAAAATGGGATTTTAATTAACAGAGAACATTTCCTATGCTCCTCACCTCTCTAGGGATTGTCCTGCATCTCTAAGGGCATCTGTCTATCCATTATTTACAGCCATGCAGACTCAGAGACCTCCAGTGGGGACCATGTTTCCAATGAAGCAAAGTGTTCACAAAACCTTTGATGACAGACTATGAGGCTCCAGAGAAAGGATAACGCTTCAGCTGAGAGCTTTAGGGCCTGCCTTTCCAAACAGGGCTGTCAACCTTGCAAGAACAAAATGTGTGGCTGGAAAGGTCCCATTCGTATGAGGCTGGATCCTTACTCACTATGTGTCAATGTGATTGCCCTGAAAGCAACAGACCTGTGATGACACACAGGGATCTGCTTGTTTGTCTATATAAATTATGTTTCAGTGTTAATAAATGCACCCACTTTTACAGACTTCAGTTCCACCTGCAAGCTGAAGGATACGAAAATGGCCCTTTGTAAAATACAGCTTCAGCCTTCACCAACAGCACAAAGCTAAAGTGAAAACAGTGAAAAACATAGTAACTAGTTAAAAAGACCTGCTCCCAAAGGGAACAGAAGCAAGCCTTGACTTGACTGCCAGTGTGTCCTAAAACATCAGATGCTCTTTCAGGACAAAGCACCCTTTTCATTACACCTTGAGGCAGCTGTGGTCTGTAGGGAACAAGCAATAGAAAATGCGTAGTCAAAGCAGCAATTCCTCATCTGTGGGAAGGCAGTGATACCAAGTGTCAGGTCACAGCCCTGGGGCTCTGAATGAGCTGTGACGAACTTCCCTGCAAAGTTGCGTGGAGGATGTTTTTTGTCTTTACTTATTCTAGGTAGAAGTGACAAGGCTTCATGCTGCACAGCAACATTTCCTCTGAATGCACGTAAACAGTATCGTCCTCTTGGTGAGTAGACTACCCAAGTAGCATTTGCCAGCAAATGCGAAAACTCCAGGAGCCTTTTGCTTTGCAGGCATTGTTTCTTCAGTTCATTATCTATTTATAGTTCTTGCCTTTGATCGATGCTTGTATTTAACCTTGCATTTCTTAATTTGTAGGTCAGTCCACATTTACTATGGTTAATTTATTAGGGCAGATTCTTCTTCTCAGTCAGCTTGTTGGGGGAGGAAAGTGTATTTAGGAGCTGTAAATCATTCGAAACAGATCGCATCTAGTAACCTTAGTAACCAAGTTACATACTGAAACAAGCAATATTTTTATGGTGATATTTTTTCAGTGTGAATAATAGGAAAATAATGATAAAACAACACATTTGCAGATGGACTTGCCAATAAAAATTGCTATATGAGTTGCAGCCTTGTTTCAGAGAAAAATTCTGATCCTCTTCCAAAACCTCTGTAAATTGTCCCAGAGCAAAGCTTTTCTCCTGTGTACACAGTAAGCTAATTCCTCTATTACTGGATCTTGTAATGCAGAATCCAAGCATATTTTATAAAACCTTGAGTCACAAGCTTCATTAAACAGTAATGCATGCTGCTTTGATCGAAAGGATCACGTGGATTGTCACTTCCATCAAGTATCACTTTCTATGACAAAGAAGAGGAGAATGCTTTAAAAGACACCAGAAACTTCCTGGCATATCAAGAATATCCTGAAGGTCTGAATAAGCACCATTTCTCTGCTTGGCACCACATCTAAAACTGTCATTAGAAAAATTCTCATCTGGCCAGGAGGCACCCAGACTGCTGACTTTAGAGACATGATTTCTTCCTCACTTGAGTGTCTCAGATGCCTAAAGTTGACTTTTTTTGCAAATACTCCTTCCTTGAGCTTAACAACTGGTCTGTGCCTGAGTACAACCCCTATGGGGAAACTAGGCCTTTAGCTATGATCCACAAGATGACTGATCTGAGAGGTGGTTTCAGAACATGCTTAACTCATGCCACATGTCCAGACATCAGTCTCTCTTCAAATCAAGCGATGAGAGGAAAACAAGAACTTCTCTTACAGCAGCCAGGTGGCCAGATCGCCTCTTTCCCCCATCCCTGTCCAGGGAGACAGGAGATCTCACCTGAGAGGCAGGCAGACCGACACGTACCACCTCTCACCTCCAGTCTAGACCTCCTAATTTGTGTGGTTCTGGTCCGTTCCAGACAAATGAGGGAATTAAATGTCACCTTCTTGCCTCCTGGGGAAATAGTTTTAGCTATCGCCCCCAGGACCTCATTTTTTTGAAGGAAAAGCCAAAGAAGCTGCTGGCCTCCACCTCTTCTGAGGGATAGATGTGCCATGCTACTGTCCCACTATCACAGTCCTAGGTTCAGCTATCCTTTCGGTCAGTGTAGGCCAACTGCTCAGCATGCTGGCCTAGGTTTCCCTGCCAGAGGCACAGGACTTTCCTTTCATACAGGAGTCTAAAGCAGGGCTCCAGGTCCTGGATTGCTCATATCAGCATTGTATGTTGCAACATCTGACCTCTAGACACATTGGTACCTTTTTGGGTCTAGCCTGATGGAGCTTTTCTCAGCATATTGTGAGGCCTTGAATACAAACAACAGCCACAGTGACTCTTCACAGACCCAAGTACTCTGTTAAATCAGCATTAAGTTAAGTTTCATCAAAGATCTTGTCATACCACTATGTGTTGGCCAAAATGGTTTGCTATTCAGTACCGTGGCCTTCACAAGGGCTGAACAATTATATGGGCCAAGAACAGCAAAATGCCATGGAAACCAAAGTGGAACATAATACATTCACACAGGGCAAGAGTCACTGGCTTTCTCTGCACAGAAAGTGCCATCAGCTCTTGAATAACGACAGGTAGTAAGGACTTCATCTCCTGCCTTGTCAGAAGAATAGACATTCCAGTAACGTCAGCTCCTTAATACAATACTCATCCAGGCAGACTGAAAGACTGGTCAAGAGAGCACAGGGAGAGGCTCTAATCTGCTTTTGATAGCATAGGTAGTCCGGAAGTTCAAGATTACCCCCTCTGCAAAGATCAAGTCACCTGTGACTCATGTAGCAAAATATCCACCTATGTCTTCTCTCAGACACTGGCTTTTCCCTTTGAGCCTATCTCCATGCCATCCCCAGCAAGCCAACATGCTTTGGAGAGATACTCAACCCCACTTACCTTCTTTAGGAAGAGAAAACAAGTTTCACCAGGCATGTCCTATATGAGTCACAAGTACAGCGCCAGGTCTCTGGTAGCTGATGAGGTTCAGCAAAGCTTCCCTCTACAAAGTACCTCGTGCTCCTGTCTCACTTTCTGCATTTCTACACCTGTCATCATCAACATGAGAGCATTAAAAGTGGCACCATCTCCAGCAAAGGATATCGTCAACCCATGCCGACATTTTTTGCTGCTGCAGATTTACGGAATGGCCTTTCAATAATTTTTTATCATTATTTTAGCTTTCTAGCACTCTCGTAATCTACTCAGTTGTTTTTGTGGTCTTCTCTGGGTACAAGATGAGCATCCTGTTGGAAATCTGTAGCAGGCAGCAGGCTCCGTGTCCTATCTCTGTAAACAGCAGGTAGCAGGTGGGACCAAGGAAGGCTCTCAGCAAGAGAGACAAGGCAGAAGGAAGCAGCAGAAGTAAGAGTAGTCTTAGAGCTAACACAGCTTTTCTAGCTGGAATAGTGTTGCATGCTCGGTGGCAGAAGTACACAGAAACACATCTACTGTTTCTTATTTGTGTATTGGGTTTTCTGTGAGGGGTTTTTGGTTGTGTCTTTGGTAATGGGGGAAGGGCTATGGAGATGGCCCTTTAAGAAGCTCCCTGAAACCCTCTTCCTTTTCCTTTGTCAGACCCCCCTCTCTCCAGGGCCAAGCCAATCAGTGCCCCTGTGAATTCATGTAATTAAGGGGAATGCAGGGCATTGCTCTCACTCTCTCTGATACCGGCCCTGACTAGCATGGCCCCAGGTGCCGGTGGCACAGCCCCGGCCCTGCCCGGCTGGGCTTGGCCGACCCTGACTACAGCTTAAGCTCCGCTGCAGCTCCATCCTGAAAAAGGAGAGAGAGAGAGCTGGGAACTCCAAAACAATCAGAAGAGACCTGCAGCAGAGAAAG